>NC_081194.1:0-12500 GCF_902713425.1 Acipenser ruthenus
CCCTAACCCTAACCCTAACCCTAACCCTAACCCTAACCCTAACCCTAACCCTAACCCTAACCCTAACCCTAACCCTAACCCTAACCCTAACCCTAACCCTAACCCTAACCCTAACCCTAACCCTAACCCTAACCCTAACCCTAACCCTAACCCTAACCCTAACCCTAACCCTAACCCTAACCCTAACCCTAACCCTAACCCTAACCCTAACCCTAACCCTAACCCTAACCCTAACCCTAACCCTAACCCTAACCCTAACCCTAACCCTAACCCTAACCCTAACCCTAACCCTAACCCTAACCCTAACCCTAACCCTAACCCTAACCCTAACCCTAACCCTAACCCTAACCCTAACCCTAACCCTAACCCTAACCCTAACCCTAACCCTAACCCTAACCCTAACCCTAACCCTAACCCTAACCCTAACCCTAACCCTAACCCTAACCCTAACCCTAACCCTAACCCTAACCCTAACCCTAACCCTAACCCTAACCCTAACCCTAACCCTAACCCTAACCCTAACCCTAACCCTAACCCTAACCCTAACCCTAACCCTAACCCTAACCCTAACCCTAACCCTAACCCTAACCCTAACCCTAACCCTAACCCTAACCCTAACCCTAACCCTAACCCTAACCCTAACCCTAACCCTAACCCTAACCCTAACCCTAACCCTAACCCTAACCCTAACCCTAACCCTAACCCTAACCCTAACCCTAACCCTAACCCTAACCCTAACCCTAACCCTAACCCTAACCCTAACCCTAACCCTAACCCTAACCCTAACCCTAACCCTAACCCTAACCCTAACCCTAACCCTAACCCTAACCCTAACCCTAACCCTAACCCTAACCCTAACCCTAACCCTAACCCTAACCCTAACCCTAACCCTAACCCTAACCCTAACCCTAACCCTAACCCTAACCCTAACCCTAACCCTAACCCTAACCCTAACCCTAACCCTAACCCTAACCCTAACCCTAACCCTAACCCTAACCCTAACCCTAACCCTAACCCTAACCCTAACCCTAACCCTAACCCTAACCCTAACCCTAACCCTAACCCTAACCCTAACCCTAACCCTAACCCTAACCCTAACCCTAACCCTAACCCTAACCCTAACCCTAACCCTAACCCTAACCCTAACCCTAACCCTAACCCTAACCCTAACCCTAACCCTAACCCTAACCCTAACCCTAACCCTAACCCTAACCCTAACCCTAACCCTAACCCTAACCCTAACCCTAACCCTAACCCTAACCCTAACCCTAACCCTAACCCTAACCCTAACCCTAACCCTAACCCTAACCCTAACCCTAACCCTAACCCTAACCCTAACCCTAACCCTAACCCTAACCCTAACCCTAACCCTAACCCTAACCCTAACCCTAACCCTAACCCTAACCCTAACCCTAACCCTAACCCTAACCCTAACCCTAACCCTAACCCTAACCCTAACCCTAACCCTAACCCTAACCCTAACCCTAACCCTAACCCTAACCCTAACCCTAACCCTAACCCTAACCCTAACCCTAACCCTAACCCTAACCCTAACCCTAACCCTAACCCTAACCCTAACCCTAACCCTAACCCTAACCCTAACCCTAACCCTAACCCTAACCCTAACCCTAACCCTAACCCTAACCCTAACCCTAACCCTAACCCTAACCCTAACCCTAACCCTAACCCTAACCCTAACCCTAACCCTAACCCTAACCCTAACCCTAACCCTAACCCTAACCCTAACCCTAACCCTAACCCTAACCCTAACCCTAACCCTAACCCTAACCCTAACCCTAACCCTAACCCTAACCCTAACCCTAACCCTAACCCTAACCCTAACCCTAACCCTAACCCTAACCCTAACCCTAACCCTAACCCTAACCCTAACCCTAACCCTAACCCTAACCCTAACCCTAACCCTAACCCTAACCCTAACCCTAACCCTAACCCTAACCCTAACCCTAACCCTAACCCTAACCCTAACCCTAACCCTAACCCTAACCCTAACCCTAACCCTAACCCTAACCCTAACCCTAACCCTAACCCTAACCCTAACCCTAACCCTAACCCTAACCCTAACCCTAACCCTAACCCTAACCCTAACCCTAACCCTAACCCTAACCCTAACCCTAACCCTAACCCTAACCCTAACCCTAACCCTAACCCTAACCCTAACCCTAACCCTAACCCTAACCCTAACCCTAACCCTAACCCTAACCCTAACCCTAACCCTAACCCTAACCCTAACCCTAACCCTAACCCTAACCCTAACCCTAACCCTAACCCTAACCCTAACCCTAACCCTAACCCTAACCCTAACCCTAACCCTAACCCTAACCCTAACCCTAACCCTAACCCTAACCCTAACCCTAACCCTAACCCTAACCCTAACCCTAACCCTAACCCTAACCCTAACCCTAACCCTAACCCTAACCCTAACCCTAACCCTAACCCTAACCCTAACCCTAACCCTAACCCTAACCCTAACCCTAACCCTAACCCTAACCCTAACCCTAACCCTAACCCTAACCCTAACCCTAACCCTAACCCTAACCCTAACCCTAACCCTAACCCTAACCCTAACCCTAACCCTAACCCTAACCCTAACCCTAACCCTAACCCTAACCCTAACCCTAACCCTAACCCTAACCCTAACCCTAACCCTAACCCTAACCCTAACCCTAACCCTAACCCTAACCCTAACCCTAACCCTAACCCTAACCCTAACCCTAACCCTAACCCTAACCCTAACCCTAACCCTAACCCTAACCCTAACCCTAACCCTAACCCTAACCCTAACCCTAACCCTAACCCTAACCCTAACCCTAACCCTAACCCTAACCCTAACCCTAACCCTAACCCTAACCCTAACCCTAACCCTAACCCTAACCCTAACCCTAACCCTAACCCTAACCCTAACCCTAACCCTAACCCTAACCCTAACCCTAACCCTAACCCTAACCCTAACCCTAACCCTAACCCTAACCCTAACCCTAACCCTAACCCTAACCCTAACCCTAACCCTAACCCTAACCCTAACCCTAACCCTAACCCTAACCCTAACCCTAACCCTAACCCTAACCCTAACCCTAACCCTAACCCTAACCCTAACCCTAACCCTAACCCTAACCCTAACCCTAACCCTAACCCTAACCCTAACCCTAACCCTAACCCTAACCCTAACCCTAACCCTAACCCTAACCCTAACCCTAACCCTAACCCTAACCCTAACCCTAACCCTAACCCTAACCCTAACCCTAACCCTAACCCTAACCCTAACCCTAACCCTAACCCTAACCCTAACCCTAACCCTAACCCTAACCCTAACCCTAACCCTAACCCTAACCCTAACCCTAACCCTAACCCTAACCCTAACCCTAACCCTAACCCTAACCCTAACCCTAACCCTAACCCTAACCCTAACCCTAACCCTAACCCTAACCCTAACCCTAACCCTAACCCTAACCCTAACCCTAACCCTAACCCTAACCCTAACCCTAACCCTAACCCTAACCCTAACCCTAACCCTAACCCTAACCCTAACCCTAACCCTAACCCTAACCCTAACCCTAACCCTAACCCTAACCCTAACCCTAACCCTAACCCTAACCCTAACCCTAACCCTAACCCTAACCCTAACCCTAACCCTAACCCTAACCCTAACCCTAACCCTAACCCTAACCCTAACCCTAACCCTAACCCTAACCCTAACCCTAACCCTAACCCTAACCCTAACCCTAACCCTAACCCTAACCCTAACCCTAACCCTAACCCTAACCCTAACCCTAACCCTAACCCTAACCCTAACCCTAACCCTAACCCTAACCCTAACCCTAACCCTAACCCTAACCCTAACCCTAACCCTAACCCTAACCCTAACCCTAACCCTAACCCTAACCCTAACCCTAACCCTAACCCTAACCCTAACCCTAACCCTAACCCTAACCCTAACCCTAACCCTAACCCTAACCCTAACCCTAACCCTAACCCTAACCCTAACCCTAACCCTAACCCTAACCCTAACCCTAACCCTAACCCTAACCCTAACCCTAACCCTAACCCTAACCCTAACCCTAACCCTAACCCTAACCCTAACCCTAACCCTAACCCTAACCCTAACCCTAACCCTAACCCTAACCCTAACCCTAACCCTAACCCTAACCCTAACCCTAACCCTAACCCTAACCCTAACCCTAACCCTAACCCTAACCCTAACCCTAACCCTAACCCTAACCCTAACCCTAACCCTAACCCTAACCCTAACCCTAACCCTAACCCTAACCCTAACCCTAACCCTAACCCTAACCCTAACCCTAACCCTAACCCTAACCCTAACCCTAACCCTAACCCTAACCCTAACCCTAACCCTAACCCTAACCCTAACCCTAACCCTAACCCTAACCCTAACCCTAACCCTAACCCTAACCCTAACCCTAACCCTAACCCTAACCCTAACCCTAACCCTAACCCTAACCCTAACCCTAACCCTAACCCTAACCCTAACCCTAACCCTAACCCTAACCCTAACCCTAACCCTAACCCTAACCCTAACCCTAACCCTAACCCTAACCCTAACCCTAACCCTAACCCTAACCCTAACCCTAACCCTAACCCTAACCCTAACCCTAACCCTAACCCTAACCCTAACCCTAACCCTAACCCTAACCCTAACCCTAACCCTAACCCTAACCCTAACCCTAACCCTAACCCTAACCCTAACCCTAACCCTAACCCTAACCCTAACCCTAACCCTAACCCTAACCCTAACCCTAACCCTAACCCTAACCCTAACCCTAACCCTAACCCTAACCCTAACCCTAACCCTAACCCTAACCCTAACCCTAACCCTAACCCTAACCCTAACCCTAACCCTAACCCTAACCCTAACCCTAACCCTAACCCTAACCCTAACCCTAACCCTAACCCTAACCCTAACCCTAACCCTAACCCTAACCCTAACCCTAACCCTAACCCTAACCCTAACCCTAACCCTAACCCTAACCCTAACCCTAACCCTAACCCTAACCCTAACCCTAACCCTAACCCTAACCCTAACCCTAACCCTAACCCTAACCCTAACCCTAACCCTAACCCTAACCCTAACCCTAACCCTAACCCTAACCCTAACCCTAACCCTAACCCTAACCCTAACCCTAACCCTAACCCTAACCCTAACCCTAACCCTAACCCTAACCCTAACCCTAACCCTAACCCTAACCCTAACCCTAACCCTAACCCTAACCCTAACCCTAACCCTAACCCTAACCCTAACCCTAACCCTAACCCTAACCCTAACCCTAACCCTAACCCTAACCCTAACCCTAACCCTAACCCTAACCCTAACCCTAACCCTAACCCTAACCCTAACCCTAACCCTAACCCTAACCCTAACCCTAACCCTAACCCTAACCCTAACCCTAACCCTAACCCTAACCCTAACCCTAACCCTAACCCTAACCCTAACCCTAACCCTAACCCTAACCCTAACCCTAACCCTAACCCTAACCCTAACCCTAACCCTAACCCTAACCCTAACCCTAACCCTAACCCTAACCCTAACCCTAACCCTAACCCTAACCCTAACCCTAACCCTAACCCTAACCCTAACCCTAACCCTAACCCTAACCCTAACCCTAACCCTAACCCTAACCCTAACCCTAACCCTAACCCTAACCCTAACCCTAACCCTAACCCTAACCCTAACCCTAACCCTAACCCTAACCCTAACCCTAACCCTAACCCTAACCCTAACCCTAACCCTAACCCTAACCCTAACCCTAACCCTAACCCTAACCCTAACCCTAACCCTAACCCTAACCCTAACCCTAACCCTAACCCTAACCCTAACCCTAACCCTAACCCTAACCCTAACCCTAACCCTAACCCTAACCCTAACCCTAACCCTAACCCTAACCCTAACCCTAACCCTAACCCTAACCCTAACCCTAACCCTAACCCTAACCCTAACCCTAACCCTAACCCTAACCCTAACCCTAACCCTAACCCTAACCCTAACCCTAACCCTAACCCTAACCCTAACCCTAACCCTAACCCTAACCCTAACCCTAACCCTAACCCTAACCCTAACCCTAACCCTAACCCTAACCCTAACCCTAACCCTAACCCTAACCCTAACCCTAACCCTAACCCTAACCCTAACCCTAACCCTAACCCTAACCCTAACCCTAACCCTAACCCTAACCCTAACCCTAACCCTAACCCTAACCCTAACCCTAACCCTAACCCTAACCCTAACCCTAACCCTAACCCTAACCCTAACCCTAACCCTAACCCTAACCCTAACCCTAACCCTAACCCTAACCCTAACCCTAACCCTAACCCTAACCCTAACCCTAACCCTAACCCTAACCCTAACCCTAACCCTAACCCTAACCCTAACCCTAACCCTAACCCTAACCCTAACCCTAACCCTAACCCTAACCCTAACCCTAACCCTAACCCTAACCCTAACCCTAACCCTAACCCTAACCCTAACCCTAACCCTAACCCTAACCCTAACCCTAACCCTAACCCTAACCCTAACCCTAACCCTAACCCTAACCCTAACCCTAACCCTAACCCTAACCCTAACCCTAACCCTAACCCTAACCCTAACCCTAACCCTAACCCTAACCCTAACCCTAACCCTAACCCTAACCCTAACCCTAACCCTAACCCTAACCCTAACCCTAACCCTAACCCTAACCCTAACCCTAACCCTAACCCTAACCCTAACCCTAACCCTAACCCTAACCCTAACCCTAACCCTAACCCTAACCCTAACCCTAACCCTAACCCTAACCCTAACCCTAACCCTAACCCTAACCCTAACCCTAACCCTAACCCTAACCCTAACCCTAACCCTAACCCTAACCCTAACCCTAACCCTAACCCTAACCCTAACCCTAACCCTAACCCTAACCCTAACCCTAACCCTAACCCTAACCCTAACCCTAACCCTAACCCTAACCCTAACCCTAACCCTAACCCTAACCCTAACCCTAACCCTAACCCTAACCCTAACCCTAACCCTAACCCTAACCCTAACCCTAACCCTAACCCTAACCCTAACCCTAACCCTAACCCTAACCCTAACCCTAACCCTAACCCTAACCCTAACCCTAACCCTAACCCTAACCCTAACCCTAACCCTAACCCTAACCCTAACCCTAACCCTAACCCTAACCCTAACCCTAACCCTAACCCTAACCCTAACCCTAACCCTAACCCTAACCCTAACCCTAACCCTAACCCTAACCCTAACCCTAACCCTAACCCTAACCCTAACCCTAACCCTAACCCTAACCCTAACCCTAACCCTAACCCTAACCCTAACCCTAACCCTAACCCTAACCCTAACCCTAACCCTAACCCTAACCCTAACCCTAACCCTAACCCTAACCCTAACCCTAACCCTAACCCTAACCCTAACCCTAACCCTAACCCTAACCCTAACCCTAACCCTAACCCTAACCCTAACCCTAACCCTAACCCTAACCCTAACCCTAACCCTAACCCTAACCCTAACCCTAACCCTAACCCTAACCCTAACCCTAACCCTAACCCTAACCCTAACCCTAACCCTAACCCTAACCCTAACCCTAACCCTAACCCTAACCCTAACCCTAACCCTAACCCTAACCCTAACCCTAACCCTAACCCTAACCCTAACCCTAACCCTAACCCTAACCCTAACCCTAACCCTAACCCTAACCCTAACCCTAACCCTAACCCTAACCCTAACCCTAACCCTAACCCTAACCCTAACCCTAACCCTAACCCTAACCCTAACCCTAACCCTAACCCTAACCCTAACCCTAACCCTAACCCTAACCCTAACCCTAACCCTAACCCTAACCCTAACCCTAACCCTAACCCTAACCCTAACCCTAACCCTAACCCTAACCCTAACCCTAACCCTAACCCTAACCCTAACCCTAACCCTAACCCTAACCCTAACCCTAACCCTAACCCTAACCCTAACCCTAACCCTAACCCTAACCCTAACCCTAACCCTAACCCTAACCCTAACCCTAACCCTAACCCTAACCCTAACCCTAACCCTAACCCTAACCCTAACCCTAACCCTAACCCTAACCCTAACCCTAACCCTAACCCTAACCCTAACCCTAACCCTAACCCTAACCCTAACCCTAACCCTAACCCTAACCCTAACCCTAACCCTAACCCTAACCCTAACCCTAACCCTAACCCTAACCCTAACCCTAACCCTAACCCTAACCCTAACCCTAACCCTAACCCTAACCCTAACCCTAACCCTAACCCTAACCCTAACCCTAACCCTAACCCTAACCCTAACCCTAACCCTAACCCTAACCCTAACCCTAACCCTAACCCTAACCCTAACCCTAACCCTAACCCTAACCCTAACCCTAACCCTAACCCTAACCCTAACCCTAACCCTAACCCTAACCCTAACCCTAACCCTAACCCTAACCCTAACCCTAACCCTAACCCTAACCCTAACCCTAACCCTAACCCTAACCCTAACCCTAACCCTAACCCTAACCCTAACCCTAACCCTAACCCTAACCCTAACCCTAACCCTAACCCTAACCCTAACCCTAACCCTAACCCTAACCCTAACCCTAACCCTAACCCTAACCCTAACCCTAACCCTAACCCTAACCCTAACCCTAACCCTAACCCTAACCCTAACCCTAACCCTAACCCTAACCCTAACCCTAACCCTAACCCTAACCCTAACCCTAACCCTAACCCTAACCCTAACCCTAACCCTAACCCTAACCCTAACCCTAACCCTAACCCTAACCCTAACCCTAACCCTAACCCTAACCCTAACCCTAACCCTAACCCTAACCCTAACCCTAACCCTAACCCTAACCCTAACCCTAACCCTAACCCTAACCCTAACCCTAACCCTAACCCTAACCCTAACCCTAACCCTAACCCTAACCCTAACCCTAACCCTAACCCTAACCCTAACCCTAACCCTAACCCTAACCCTAACCCTAACCCTAACCCTAACCCTAACCCTAACCCTAACCCTAACCCTAACCCTAACCCTAACCCTAACCCTAACCCTAACCCTAACCCTAACCCTAACCCTAACCCTAACCCTAACCCTAACCCTAACCCTAACCCTAACCCTAACCCTAACCCTAACCCTAACCCTAACCCTAACCCTAACCCTAACCCTAACCCTAACCCTAACCCTAACCCTAACCCTAACCCTAACCCTAACCCTAACCCTAACCCTAACCCTAACCCTAACCCTAACCCTAACCCTAACCCTAACCCTAACCCTAACCCTAACCCTAACCCTAACCCTAACCCTAACCCTAACCCTAACCCTAACCCTAACCCTAACCCTAACCCTAACCCTAACCCTAACCCTAACCCTAACCCTAACCCTAACCCTAACCCTAACCCTAACCCTAACCCTAACCCTAACCCTAACCCTAACCCTAACCCTAACCCTAACCCTAACCCTAACCCTAACCCTAACCCTAACCCTAACCCTAACCCTAACCCTAACCCTAACCCTAACCCTAACCCTAACCCTAACCCTAACCCTAACCCTAACCCTAACCCTAACCCTAACCCTAACCCTAACCCTAACCCTAACCCTAACCCTAACCCTAACCCTAACCCTAACCCTAACCCTAACCCTAACCCTAACCCTAACCCTAACCCTAACCCTAACCCTAACCCTAACCCTAACCCTAACCCTAACCCTAACCCTAACCCTAACCCTAACCCTAACCCTAACCCTAACCCTAACCCTAACCCTAACCCTAACCCTAACCCTAACCCTAACCCTAACCCTAACCCTAACCCTAACCCTAACCCTAACCCTAACCCTAACCCTAACCCTAACCCTAACCCTAACCCTAACCCTAACCCTAACCCTAACCCTAACCCTAACCCTAACCCTAACCCTAACCCTAACCCTAACCCTAACCCTAACCCTAACCCTAACCCTAACCCTAACCCTAACCCTAACCCTAACCCTAACCCTAACCCTAACCCTAACCCTAACCCTAACCCTAACCCTAACCCTAACCCTAACCCTAACCCTAACCCTAACCCTAACCCTAACCCTAACCCTAACCCTAACCCTAACCCTAACCCTAACCCTAACCCTAACCCTAACCCTAACCCTAACCCTAACCCTAACCCTAACCCTAACCCTAACCCTAACCCTAACCCTAACCCTAACCCTAACCCTAACCCTAACCCTAACCCTAACCCTAACCCTAACCCTAACCCTAACCCTAACCCTAACCCTAACCCTAACCCTAACCCTAACCCTAACCCTAACCCTAACCCTAACCCTAACCCTAACCCTAACCCTAACCCTAACCCTAACCCTAACCCTAACCCTAACCCTAACCCTAACCCTAACCCTAACCCTAACCCTAACCCTAACCCTAACCCTAACCCTAACCCTAACCCTAACCCTAACCCTAACCCTAACCCTAACCCTAACCCTAACCCTAACCCTAACCCTAACCCTAACCCTAACCCTAACCCTAACCCTAACCCTAACCCTAACCCTAACCCTAACCCTAACCCTAACCCTAACCCTAACCCTAACCCTAACCCTAACCCTAACCCTAACCCTAACCCTAACCCTAACCCTAACCCTAACCCTAACCCTAACCCTAACCCTAACCCTAACCCTAACCCTAACCCTAACCCTAACCCTAACCCTAACCCTAACCCTAACCCTAACCCTAACCCTAACCCTAACCCTAACCCTAACCCTAACCCTAACCCTAACCCTAACCCTAACCCTAACCCTAACCCTAACCCTAACCCTAACCCTAACCCTAACCCTAACCCTAACCCTAACCCTAACCCTAACCCTAACCCTAACCCTAACCCTAACCCTAACCCTAACCCTAACCCTAACCCTAACCCTAACCCTAACCCTAACCCTAACCCTAACCCTAACCCTAACCCTAACCCTAACCCTAACCCTAACCCTAACCCTAACCCTAACCCTAACCCTAACCCTAACCCTAACCCTAACCCTAACCCTAACCCTAACCCTAACCCTAACCCTAACCCTAACCCTAACCCTAACCCTAACCCTAACCCTAACCCTAACCCTAACCCTAACCCTAACCCTAACCCTAACCCTAACCCTAACCCTAACCCTAACCCTAACCCTAACCCTAACCCTAACCCTAACCCTAACCCTAACCCTAACCCTAACCCTAACCCTAACCCTAACCCTAACCCTAACCCTAACCCTAACCCTAACCCTAACCCTAACCCTAACCCTAACCCTAACCCTAACCCTAACCCTAACCCTAACCCTAACCCTAACCCTAACCCTAACCCTAACCCTAACCCTAACCCTAACCCTAACCCTAACCCTAACCCTAACCCTAACCCTAACCCTAACCCTAACCCTAACCCTAACCCTAACCCTAACCCTAACCCTAACCCTAACCCTAACCCTAACCCTAACCCTAACCCTAACCCTAACCCTAACCCTAACCCTAACCCTAACCCTAACCCTAACCCTAACCCTAACCCTAACCCTAACCCTAACCCTAACCCTAACCCTAACCCTAACCCTAACCCTAACCCTAACCCTAACCCTAACCCTAACCCTAACCCTAACCCTAACCCTAACCCTAACCCTAACCCTAACCCTAACCCTAACCCTAACCCTAACCCTAACCCTAACCCTAACCCTAACCCTAACCCTAACCCTAACCCTAACCCTAACCCTAACCCTAACCCTAACCCTAACCCTAACCCTAACCCTAACCCTAACCCTAACCCTAACCCTAACCCTAACCCTAACCCTAACCCTAACCCTAACCCTAACCCTAACCCTAACCCTAACCCTAACCCTAACCCTAACCCTAACCCTAACCCTAACCCTAACCCTAACCCTAACCCTAACCCTAACCCTAACCCTAACCCTAACCCTAACCCTAACCCTAACCCTAACCCTAACCCTAACCCTAACCCTAACCCTAACCCTAACCCTAACCCTAACCCTAACCCTAACCCTAACCCTAACCCTAACCCTAACCCTAACCCTAACCCTAACCCTAACCCTAACCCTAACCCTAACCCTAACCCTAACCCTAACCCTAACCCTAACCCTAACCCTAACCCTAACCCTAACCCTAACCCTAACCCTAACCCTAACCCTAACCCTAACCCTAACCCTAACCCTAACCCTAACCCTAACCCTAACCCTAACCCTAACCCTAACCCTAACCCTAACCCTAACCCTAACCCTAACCCTAACCCTAACCCTAACCCTAACCCTAACCCTAACCCTAACCCTAACCCTAACCCTAACCCTAACCCTAACCCTAACCCTAACCCTAACCCTAACCCTAACCCTAACCCTAACCCTAACCCTAACCCTAACCCTAACCCTAACCCTAACCCTAACCCTAACCCTAACCCTAACCCTAACCCTAACCCTAACCCTAACCCTAACCCTAACCCTAACCCTAACCCTAACCCTAACCCTAACC
>NC_081194.1:17500-227500 GCF_902713425.1 Acipenser ruthenus
ACACAACATACTGACTTCCAGGCAGCTACCAAAGTTTTATTCACAGCACTCAGACAAAGGGGGTACTCCCGTTCCTTCCTCAGAGGAATAAGGAAAACCTTCTTAGAACAAAAGCCTAGAGACAACAAAAAGATTATTCCACTCATAACTACCTACTCACATTTTAGTGTGGCAGCTAATTCACAGATAAAACAAAACCTAACCAACAAATTACAAGACACCAACCTTCTTACAGGACACAAGATCATCTCAGCCTACAGAAAAAACAAAAACTTGACCAACTATTTAGTGTCCAGTAAACTGCCTTCACTTAATCGCAAACCAACAAAAGCATCACGACACTTCAAGCAACTTTCCTCCCTCCGGAGCCAATCCACAGGCATCACATACAACATTCCACAAACCTTTACACAAAACAGCAGGAACTGCATCTACGCAATACAATGCGATACATGCAAAATCATTTACATTGGAGAAACAGGCAACACTATCCGAGTAAGACTAACACAACACATCTATAATATCAAACACAAAAAAGAATCACAAACACCTCTAGTAGCACACTTTCTACAACACAACTTGGAATCTCTGAAAATTACAGGGCTGGAGAGGAACCAGAACTGGACAATCGGAGAAAGGAAATGGAGAGAAAAAGACTGGATCAACAAACTACAAACAACTTTCCCGCTAGGCCTGAACATTAGAATCTCCACGATAGACCTACACTAGAAAAGGAGCTCCAAAACAAAAAAAACAAAGAAAGAAATCCAAAAAGAGCCAGATGGCCAGTGCATCTTTCTTTCCCTGAAAAACCAACCAAGTGTGGAGTTCTCAGGGAAACAAAGTTCCTACCTCAACCTAACCGGCCAGCGCCTCTGACTCAGGAGAAACAAAGGTAAATTTAAAATGTGTTTTTTTAAATGTTAATTTTTTATTCTTTTGCTATAACTTTATTTTCCCACAGAGCTAGACCACAAATTCCAGAGTGACACACACTGAACAAAGGGACTCTGGAAGGTGACCTTAAAAACAAGTAGGGCAATTAGCAGCCATTAGCAGCCATTCAAGGCAACATAATCACCCCAGCAACCTAATCACCCTCATTAAGGACAGAACAATAGGGGCTTCTAGCCCAGCCCAGAGGGGGTGGAGCCACCCAGACTGGAAACGCATAATACTGCAACCAGCTCATTCAGTTTTCAGAACACCTGATGAAGCCTAATGAAGAGGCGAAACGTTGTGTACACCTAGAAGAATTAGAAATTGAGGAAACCAACAGAGACCAAGGCAAGAGATCCAACAGGACAGGATTCTCTACCATCTCCTGGCTACCTCAACCATAGATTAAGTGTGGAGTTCTCAGGGAAACAAAGTTCCTACCTAACCCTAACCCTAACCCTAACCCTAACCCTAAACCCTAACCCTAACCCTAAACCCTAAACCCTAACCCTAACCCTAACCCTAACCCCTAACCCTAACCCTAACCCTAAACCTAAACCTAAACCTAAACCTAAACCTAAACTAGAGTCACACTTTTGATGGGCCACAGCTGGAGCTGCGTGCCTGCAACGGAGAGTGGGAGAGCTGGAGAGTGGGAGAGCTTGGGAGTGGGACTGCACTTGCATCCCAGCCGGATGCTGGGCTTTGGGATGCTCCATCCTTTTCACCAGTCATGGATGCGGCCAGGGCAGGGGAATGGATGCCAGGGACACAAGCCCAGTGCGGGGAGCTGCACGGCGGTTAGCCGGGGCCCCGCGTCCCGGGTGAACAGCGATTAATTAATTAATTAATTAAATGCACGTCCCGTGTTCCCCCGGGAGCACGGGTGTTATGGGTCCGGGGCGGCGGGAGCTGTCCCCGGGGCCGTGGAACCCAAGCTGAGGCAGTGGGAGCAGAGGCCAGGGTGGTGGGAGCCAGCCCGGGGAGGTTGGAGCTGTCCCCGGGGCCGTGGAACCCTGCCCGGGCAAGTGGGAGCCAGCCCTGGGAGGCTGGAGCTGTCCCCGGGGCCGTGGAACCCTGCCCGGGGAAGTGGGAGCAGAGGCCGGGCTGCAGTTCCGCGAGCTCGGGCTGAACACCTGCTCGTCCCCCCAGGAGCACGGGTGTTATGAGGCCGGGTTGCAGTTCCGCGAGCTCGGGGTGAACACCTGCACAAGCGCTGCGGAGGCCCCCCTGTCCTTAACCCTTTCACACCTGGTGTCCATTACAATGTACATACCTGTTTGAGCGTTTTTCGATAGTTCTAAAAACACCTGCAGTGTTTTTAGAAGAATTCCTGCAGAAATCTGATTTTTTTTAGCAATTCAAATAAGAGTAACAGCATTTGCGTTGGGTTCCCCGATGTCATAAATATTTTCCACCAGTAGATGGCAGCAGCCCCTAAGAAGTGGAGTCACAACCATTCAAATACTTGATAAAGTACATTTGGAAGAGTTTTGAAGCCATGCAACCAGGTAGAAACACCATTTCAAGGGCTGTAGTATCAGACTAACAGCCTGTAACTGAGCCCAGTGTTTTTAGAGCGATTCCTGCAAAAATCAGCTTTTTTGCCATTCAGCCAAGGCGACCGCTGCTTTAAGCCTATGGGGCATTTGGAACAGCTTTGGCAGGCTCTCAAAGAATCAGCGAATGTGGTAGGTGGCTGAAAATTGCTACAGAGTACCTGTAGGACATGCAGATAATTGGTTGAAAAGCACAGGTTGCTGGGCCTTTCGGTTCCGACGCTGCCCCTGTCCTTAAATGTCACTTCTAAGTGCATTGCAGGCCCCTTGAAAAAGTACATTTGGAAGAGTTTTGAAGCCATGCAACCAGGTAGAAACACCATTTCAATGGCTGTAGTATCAGACTAACAGCCTGTAACTGAGCCCAGTGTTTTTAGAGTGATTCCTGCAAAATTCAGCTTTTTTGCCATTCAGCCAAGGCGACCGCTGCTTTAAGCCTATGGGGCATTTGGAACAGCTTTGGCAGGCTCTCAAAGAATCAGCGAATGTGGTAGGTGGCTGAAAATTGCTACAGAGTACCTGTATTATATGCAGATAATAAATGTAGAAGCACAGGTTTATGGGGCTTTTGGATGAAATGCAGCAGCTTGCCTTAGATTGACTCATACAGAGAGATTGCAGCATATTTGATAAGAACCTTTTTAATTGTTTCTCGGCTGTGCGACCAGATAGAAGCTCCATTTAAATGGCTGTAGTATCAGACAATTAGTCTCTAACAGTATTCACTGGCCTTGTAATGAATCCTGCAAAAACTGATTTATAAGAAGAAAAAAAAAGATTACTGGCAGATGCAAATTCACTTCTTATTTTTTATTTCTCTGGAACAGTAAGGGCTAGAGAAACCATTCAAACAGTTCCTGTATCAGGGTAATAGGTAGCAATGGTGTACCAAATTTGAGCAATTGTGTTTTGTGGATTTCAATGTTATCCTATGGGGTTTTGTAAAGTTGCGGTTTGGTGCAAAATTCTTATTTTCCCTATAAATACGAAACGCCAGGTGCTATCGTTTCAGGTAGGGCATTGTTATACAGATAAGGGTGTAATCTACACAACAAGACCGTTCCTGGGTTGTAATTCCACACCTGCACTAAATGGCACGAGTTATTGTGCGTGTTTTTAAGGTTTCGTTTTTTTTGTTTTTGTGAAAACGCCTATACGTTTCAATGGGAATCTGTGGCAAAGTGCCCCGCCCCTGTGTGCATTTGTGTGTTCTGTGTTGTATGTTGCGTGTGTTAATGTTGGTGTATAGTCATTGGTACACGGGATATAAACGGGTCTGTGTTTCACGTGTATTTAAAAGTGTAGATTTGTATTTAGGCACGAGGAGGGCACAAATCACTTCACGTGCTGGTTAAATGTAATATGTGAGCACGGGGTTGCACAGAATTAATTCACGTGCTGGGATTCAAGTGAATAATTAATTAGTAATTGAATCCCAGCACAACAGTATATATAGAGACACGTAGCACTCAGTCGGGGTTAGGTGTTCGGTGAGTGGAAAACGGGATTGGAGACGGAGGTAATAATAATCAGAAGAATAATAATAGTTAAAGTGTTTTCACTCACCGTGTTTGTTCGTCTGTGTGTTGTGCACTGTCTACTCCGTTTTGTTTGTCTATTTATTTTGGCGCAAGTGCCGTGTCCTGTGTTGTGTTACAACCGTTTATTTTCTGTCTGTTTATTCATTAAATGCTGAGCGAAAGCATTCGCTCAGCTCCACCAAACTCCACATCTCTCTGTCGTTTGTGTTCCTGTTTCTGGTCTGACGCCACCCACTCTGGCCGTCTTTGCCACAGAATCACATTAAAATTAATATTTCAATAACCCGTGGTGCTACCACCTCATACAAGGTATCGTTGGATAGGTATGATTGCAAGCTACAAAACAACACCGCACTTTTATTCGACTGCTACACTAAATAACGACCTTAAATATGTTTGATTTACATTTGGCGAAAAAACGGCCCGTTCGTTTCGATGGGAGTTTTTTTTTTTTTTTTTAAATTAATATTTAAATAACCACAGGTGGTATCAATTGAATCAAGGTATGCCTGGAAAGGTATTACTGCAAGCTACAAAACAAGACCTTTAGCACGGAAACGAGTGTGACCCTAACCCTGACCCTAAACCCAAACCCAAACCCTAACCCTAACCCTCCTGTGTCTGTGCTGCTGCTCGCACCTGGTTGCATTGCTTCATTCACCTGATAAAATAATAATTTGATGCATGCCATATAAAGAGAAAATATATGGCTATGCTAACTTTATTTGCTGAGTATTACTATACAGCATTAGCCTACTATCATATCACAATGTGCCTCAAACAATAATATAGCTCAAAACTGAGTCTAACACTTTCACTGTTCATAATCACTAAGTCATTACAGACCTCACCTGCGACCCTGTTGCTCCACCTGCCTCTGTACTGCTTTTACCAGGTTGCACTGCTTCATTTGCCTGATAAAATGATAAATTGATGCATGCTGTTTAGAAAGAAAGTATGACTGCTAACTTCATTAGTAAATTATTTTTTCATTTGCTATGAGAATCATTATCATCTGTGTTTATTACTTTAACGACATCTTCCATCCTACTTACACTTTGACTTTTTGTAAAAAAATGTCCTGATGTCCATCTTTCTTTTTTTGGCTGCCATTCTGCTTTAGTCACCTAAAGCCAAACTGAAGCGATTAGCTAACGTTAGTTGGTTGACGATATCAAAACATGCTCACGCCCATGCACACTCACACTCTCTCTCTCTCTCTCTCTCCCCCTCTCTCTCTCACAATGATTTAGCTGTGAAACAAGCTACAGGGTTCATACACTTTTTCAACATCAAAATTCCGTACTTTTTCCAGACTTCCATTTGTTTTTCCCAGACTTGTGTTTTAGTTAGTTTCTACTAGTTTTTTTTTTAGTTATCCACATAGGCAGGCAGCCGCAGACCATTATAGCTGTTTGATCCAGAGAAGAAGTTGCTCCTGGTTTTTTAAAAGTATTTGTCAGAATCTGGAGGTGCATATCTAGCAAGACACAATGCAGGCATGCAAAAGAGAAGTAAGATACAATCTAAGAAATGCCCAATATTTGAGAACTATGTTGCATTATTTACAAAGAGAATATAAAAAGATGTATACTCCAAGTATACTTGTGCCAAAATAGGATAGTATAATGGTACCAATAGTATATTAAAACCAGACAACCCTGTTTGGGTTCAAAACCTTTTGTTCACTATAGTAAAAGGACAATACAAAACAAACAATATAAACTGCTGGAGTAAGTTAAGGAAGTCACCCCGGATAAAGGCATTAGCTAAATTATTAATAATATTAGTACTGTTTTTAGCAATGAGATTGTTAATAAGTAGAATTACACGTACAGTACCTATTTGTAGCATGCTGCATCCAGTATTCTGGCTATATCCTATTCGCTGAAGAACACAGTACAACCCCCCCCCCCCCCCCCCCCCAAAATAAAAAACGCATTAACAAAGCTCCAGTTTTGTGTTTCCTTATTAACAAAACACACACACACACACACACACACACACACACACACAAACACACACACACACACACACACACACACACACACACACACATCAATGTTACTTTGCCGTGGCGGTTACATAGAGCTGTACAAGCCAACATCAGCAACAGTTTATAATTTTTTTTTTTAATTTATTATTATTATTTTTAAATCAGTATTTAATCGTATAATGAAGGCCATCTACCGAGGATGTAAATAGTATATCTACACTCGGCTGACGGTTTGGAGAATGTTGCTGCACTTGGGACTGTAAGTTACAAGCAAGCACCATATATTTAAAATACAATTACCGGTAAATTTTATTAATCACATTAAATAAATGAAAAAAGCGACGTTAACATGCTACGTTTATACACACCATAGGGGCTACTTTTTTTTTTTTTTTTTAATCCGAGTCAGTGATGACAATAACTTGTTTTGTATTCGTATTTTTTTCCCCCCTGGGTTGGGAAATAACGTTAATGATTTAATAAAGGTAACGACAAGATAACAAAATGTGAATCTGGGTGAACAGAGTACAGTAGCTTGTAATTCTTTTGCCCTTCGTTTCACTGGAGCAGACAGGGTCATGTGACATATACCAGTGTGCTGACTGGATAGGATTGCTTGAGTTGTGATGACGTTGTCAGCGGTGATACACGGGGCAATCCTCGCGCGATTTGGTCGCAAGCAATATAGTTGCTACTAGTACTACTATCAAATTGCCTAGACAGTTGTCGCTGCTGACCCTCTTTCAAAATAAATTATTATTAATAATAAAAAATAAAAATAAACGCAGAATTATTTTCATTCTCCCGTGATACTAGTAAAGTTCCAGACTTTTTCAAGACTTTCATAACGGAGACATGGTTTTCCAAGCATTTTAAAAGCCCTGGAAATCAGTTTGGCATTTTTCCAGACTTCCAGACTAACGTACGAACCCTGAAATTTATTTTTACATCGCCCCCCCTCCCCCTTTTTAATTTAACTTTAATATATATTTTTTATTCCTGGCTATATAATATAGTGCGTTTATTGAGCCTTCTGGATAGTCACACTGTCCATTCAATCAAATACACTGTTCGTGTTCGCTTTTTACACACACGATACAAAAAATATCAAGCAAGGAGTAAGTTAGTTACAAAGGAAGGTGGAGGATAGAAATAATGTGACAACGCATTAACCAACAAACACAAACTAAATATCGAATTAAACTGATTATATTTATTCTTATTTTTTTAAGTAAATGTGAAAATTGTGGCACAATATACACCGTTTGAGAGTGACTAGATCTTTTTTTTTATTTTAAACCCGGATAATTACCTTTCACTCCCGAGTCCTTGTGTACTTTCGCGCCTCAATGAAAACAACACAGACTCTGCTTGGTCCCTGACGTCAGCCGCGCACTGAGACTGTGTTACAGTGATGCATTATGGAATTTGTAGTTTTCTTGTCTGCTGATTGCACCCCAAAACCCCACCAAACACCTACAAATCCCAGGGTGCCATTCTTTTTAAAGCTACCGGTATCTATTTTTCTCTCTTTAATAACTCGCTGCACTCAAAGGGCAAAATCGGGAGTATCGTTGGGCACGTCACTGTTATTATTACTAGAACGTTATTATTCAAACGTTCACCGCGAGGGAGGAGCAACGAGGGGATCTTGAGAGAGTTAGCCCTGTGTGAAGCGGATAAAATGACTTGACAAAATACGTTTCAGATTTATCAAAATTATTGGTAGGGACAATTCAACGGTCCCTTGACATTGGTAGGGACATGTCCCTACCGTCCTTAGCTAAATCTACGCCGGTGTCTGCTACACCGGTAAGCTATGTAACCCTAATCAGCAGGTTTGTTTTTATCTCTGCTACACCGGTACTCTATGTAACCCTAATCAGCAGGTTTGTTTCTATCTCTGCTACACCGGTACTCTATGTAACCCTAATCAGCAGGTTTGTTTTTATCTCTGCTAAACCGGTACTCTATGTAACCCTAATCAGCAGGTTTGTTTTTATCTCTGCTACACTGGTACTCTATGTAACCCTAATCAGCAGGTTTGTTTCTATCTCTGCTACACCGGTACTCTATGTAACCCTAATCAGCAGGTTTGTTTTTATCTCTGCTACACCGGTACTCTATGTAACCCTAATCAGCAGGTTTGTTTTTATCTCTGCTACACTGGTACTCTATGTAACCCTAATCAGCAGGTTTGTTTTTATCTCTGCTACACCGGTACTCTATGTAACCCTAATCAGCAGGTTTGTTTTTTTCTCTGCTACACCGGTACGCTATGTAACCCTAATCAGCAGGTTTGTTTTTATCTCTGCTACACCGGTACGCTATGTAACCCTAATCAGCAGGTTTGTTTTTATCTCTGCTACACCGGTACGCTATGTAACCCTAATCAGCAGGTTTGTTTTTATCTGTGCTACACCGGTACTCTATGTAACCCTAATCAGCAGGTTTGTTTTTATCTCTGCTACACCGGTACGCTATGTAACCCTAATCAGCAGGTTTGTTTTTATCTGTGCTACACCGGTAAGCTATGTAACCCTAATCAGCAGGTTTGTTTTTTTCTCTGCTACACCGGTGAGCTATGTAACCCTAATCAGCAGGTTTGTTTTTATCTCTGCTACACCGGTACGCTATGTAACCCTAATCAGCAGGTTTGTTTTTATAATTTTTCTTATCAGAAGGGTTTTTTTTAATCCAGCTATTCTTTTTGTGTGTTTTCTGTTTTGTAGCCAAGTGTTCTGGCCATGGTTCCAGAGTTGAGGGTAAATAATGTGTAATACATGGACTTAGTGAAATGTACTAAATTTTAAAAACCTTCAAACAAAAAAAGCTCTTGAGTAACTAAAATAAAATGCTTTGTTGTCAAAGTTAAAGCAGATTTGTTTTAATCCTGAGTGCGGTTTGCTGAGTTTTGCAGATATGTTCATACCCCCGTGTCCCAGTTCTGTTAGAGTTAATCCCACAGTTAATGCTGTACCTTTGCTGCCTCTGACATGTCCTTGTCTTATCCTCTCACATGCTAAAGCGGATTTGTAATAGGGCTGTAATTTAAAGCAGCAATTGTGTACCAATAACACATGCTTAACATGGCAGGTATGATGATACATGTTAGACCTTCCCAGACACATTTACCCTCCATTTTACAACCAGGCAATCCTAGCCACAGATGGGGTGTGGAGTTTAGACAAGGTGCAGAGCTATACCAGTTTAGCAACACCTTAAAATCTATCCTGAATCGGACCAGAAGCCAGTGCAGAGATGCTAGTCTCTTAGTCCCGGTTAAAATTCTAACTGCAGAATACAGGAGCTCCAAGAGGAATCAAATACAAGTTCAAAAGGAATGTACGCTCAGACTGTGGCTAAGACATTCCTTGCAGCACACTGTAGAAACACCCTGCTGATGGGATCAGCTTTAACGCTGCTCCTAGTGGAAGGGAGTGGAGGTTTAGTTGAACTTCTTCAGTATGTTGCTTGTGATTTGTAGGATTGGTCAAACTCTTAGTGCTGCACCGGCCCCTGTGATTTCCCAGTTTTTCTTTTGAAGCTCACGGTCTGGCCCAGCTGTGTATCACAGCAGGGTTTGCTGCTGCAGATGGTCCTTGTTGGTGTGCATGTTGACAGGAATGAGCTGTGTCTCACAGCAGGGTTTGCTGCTGCAGATGGTCGTTGTTGGTGTGCATGTTGACAGGAATGAGCTGTGTCTCACAGCAGGGTTTGCTGCTGCAGATGGTCATTGTTGGTGTGCATGTTGACAGGAATGACCTGTGTCTCACAGCAGGGTTTGCTGCTGCAGATGGTCGTTGTTGGTGTGTATGTTGACAGGAATGACCTGTCTATCACAGCAGGGTTTGCTGCTGCAGATGGTCATTGTTGGTGTGCATGTTGACAGGAATGACCTGTGTCTCACAGCAGGGTTTGCTGCTGCAGATGGTCGTTGTTGGTGTGCATGTTGACAGGAATGAGCTGTGTCTCACAGCAGGGTTTGCTGCTGCAGATGGTCATTGTTGGTGTGCATGTTGACAGGAATGACCTGTGTCTCACAGCAGGGTTTGCTGCTGCAGATGGTCGTTGTTGGTGTGTATGTTGACAGGAATGAGCTGTGTCTCACAGCAGGGTTTGCTGCTGCAGATGGTCGTTGTTGGTGTGTATGTTGACAGGAATGAGCTGTGTCTCACAGCAGGGTTTGCTGCTGCAGATGGTCGTTGTTGGTGTGTATGTTGACAGGAATGAGCTGTGTATCACAGCAGGGTTTGCTGCTGCAGATGGTCGTTGTTGGTGTGCATGTTGACAGGAATGAGCTGTGTCTCACAGCAGGGTTTGCTGCTGCAGATGGTTGTTGTTGGTGTGCATGTTGACAGGAATGAGCTGTGTCTCACAGCAGGGTTTGCTGCTGCAGATGGTCATTGTTGGTGTGCATGTTGACAGGAATGACCTGTGTCTCACAGCAGGGTTTGCTGCTGCAGATGGTCGTTGTTGGTGTGTATGTTGACAGGAATGAGCTGTGTCTCACAGCAGGGTTTGCTGCTGCAGATGGTCGTTGTTGGTGTGTATGTTGACAGGAATGAGCTGTGTCTCACAGCAGGGTTTGCTGCTGCAGATGGTCGTTGTTGGTGTGTATGTTGACAGGAATGAGCTGTGTATCACAGCAGGGTTTGCTGCTGCAGATGGTCGTTGTTGGTGTGCATGTTGACAGGAATGAGCTGTGTCTCACAGCAGGGTTTGCTGCTGCAGATGGTTGTTGTTGGTGTGCATGTTGACAGGAATGAGCTGTGTCTCACAGCAGGGTTTGCTGCTGCAGATGGTCGTTGTTGGTGTGCATGTAAATGAGTTGTCAGTGAGAAGGGTAGAACAGGACATGCCCTACAGGAGGTATTTATTCCCTCTTGTCCTTCAGCGCTGATCCCATATTAATGCGTCACACTGCCTGTCCGGGACACTTACTGAGATTGAGGCTGTTCTGAGGAAAGCCTGTGAAGGGTAATGCAATAAAGAGTGTAAAGCTGTTCAGGAGCCTCTCAGACTTTGAGCTGATGGGGATCTACGTTCTTGTTCTCACACCATTCCCCCTTCCTCACGCTTTCTCACTCAGATCCTGCAATTTTCATAGTGTGCGGCAAGCCCTGCCAAGTGGAGTGGCTGCCATAGCAATGCCAGTGCTGAGTAGGGGGAGTGTGCAGGTGCTGAAGATGCAGGAAAAACTATAATCAGAATAACCTGTCCAACCACTCTCTGCTTGACCCTCTCCAATCTGGCTTCCGCTCTGCACACTCCACTGAAACCGCCCTCCTGTCTGTCGCCAACTCACTTAAATGTGCCCGAGCTGCCTCTCTCTCCTCTGTCCTAATTCTCCTCGACCTCTCTGCTGCCTTTGACAATGTTGATCACTCTATTCTACTATCATCTCTTGCTGACCTGGGGATCTCTGGCACTGCTCTGGCCTGGTTCTCCTCCTACCTCTCCAACCGCACTTACCAGGTAACCTGGCGTGGAGCAACCTCCACACCTCACCCTCTCTTAACTGGAGTCCCCCAAGGGTCAGTCTTGGGTCCTCTCCTGTTCTCTCTCTACACCCGCTCCCTGGGCCCCCTCATCGCATCCTATGGTTTCTCATACCATTTCTATGCTGATGATGCTCAGATTTTCCTCTCCTTCACCACCTCTGACTCCACCATCTCCTCCCGTATCTCTACCTGTCTGTCTGCTATTTCCTCCTGGATGCACTCGCATCACCTCAAACTCAACCTCTCTAAATCTGACCTCCTTTTCTTTCCCTCCTCCTCCCCCTCCTCTGATCTCTCTATCTCTGTTCCTCTGGAATCTACCACACTCTCTCCCTCTTTGTCAGCTAAGAACCTTGGAGTCACCCTGGACCCCTGCCTCTCTTATTCCCAGCACATCTCCACTCTGGCACGCACTTGCCGATTCTTCCTGAGCAACATCCGAAGAATCCAACCCTTCCTCACCAACTATGCTACCCAGCTCCTGGTCCAGGCCCTGGTACTCTCCCGCCTAGACTACTGCAACTCCCTCCTGGCTGGCCTCCCTGCGTCCGCCACCCGTCCGCTCCAGCTCATCCAGAACTCTGCTGCCCGCCTGGTGTTCTCTCTGCCTCGCTTCGCCCACGCTACTCCACTACTCCGCTCGCTCCACTGGCTCCCGATCACCGCTCGCATCCAGTTCAAGACTCTTGTACTAGCCTACAGATGCCTTGACCAGTCTGCACCCAGCTACCTCCAGACCCTCATCTCTCCCTACACCCCCACTCGACCTCTCCGCTCCGCCTGCACTAGAAGACTAGCTCTACCACCGCTACGCTCCCCTGCCTTCAGAGCCCGCTCCTTCTCCACCCTTGCTCCGCAGTGGTGGAATGACCTTCCTACAGATGTCAGGACTGCCCAGTCCCTGACCACATTCCGGCGCCTCCTTAAGACTCACCTCTTCAAAGAGCACCTGTAGAACTCCTCTGTTTGTATCCTGGGACACTATCACCCTTCATGTAAATGTGCTTTATTTTGCTCTTATCAGCCCCTATTTTACTGCATTTAATCTTGTACTTCAGAATACTGTAATCTGCCAAGTTTTTAACCTGTAGTACTTTGTATTTAATCACATCCTGATGTAACTATCACTATTTAATCATATCCTGATGTAACTATCACTATTACCTGCTGTATTATTGAATTGTGGTTTGTCAAACTTGTACTTGCTTGAACCAAAGTCATTGTATTTATCTTGCTCTTATTGTATTACTTGTATTGTAACGCTTGAAATGTTTTTGCTTACGATTGTAAGTCGCCCTGGATAAGGGCGTCTGCTAAGAAATAAATAATTTATTATTATTATTATTATTATTATTATTTATTTCTTAGCAGACGCCCTTATCCAGGGCGACTTACAATCGTAGCAAGAAATACAATAACTTTTGTTCAAGTAAAGTACAAGTTTGACAAACCACAATTCAATAATATAGCAGGTAATAGTGATAGTTACATCAGGATATGATTAAATAGTGATAGTTACATCAGGATGTGATTAAATACAAAGTACTACAGGTTAAAAACTTGGCAGATTACAGTATTCTGAAGTACAGGATTAAATGCAGTAAAATAGGGGCTGATAAGAGCAAAATAAAGCACATTTACATGAAGGGTGATAGTGTCCATAATAATAATAATAATAATAATAATAATAATAACCTCCACAGGATGGGTGTGTGGATTTACATGCTGTCACTCAATACAATGTGTTTGTTTCAGCAGGATGGGTGTGTGGATTCACATGCTGTCGCTCAGTACAATGTGTTTGTTTCAGCAGGATGGGTGTGTGGATTCACATGCTGTCACTCAGTACAATGTGTTTGTTTCAGCAGGATGGGTGTGTGGATTCACATGCTGTCACTCAGTACAATGTGTTTGTTTCAGCAGGATGGGTACTTTGTTACAGAGACACACAGGCCATTAATACAGAGGATTCCCTTGTGAAATGATTGATTCACACAGTGTTTTAAAGGGCTACGGCCATGTGCCTATCATCCAATCAATACAGTATTGATTAAACTTATGAAGGATGTTGTTGAAAAGTTTTTATTTCATTTTAGCAACTCATTTCTTAAAAACATTACCATAAGGAAACACATATACAAGATACATATGTGGATCTCACAGGGTGAGAATAAAGTCCAGTTCTCTGAAAGAATGGGACGGAAATAAAGAAGCACTCTTTTCATTATACAGTCAGTAATTGCATTGTATGCTGGTAATATATGTAACTGAAACAGTGATGTCATTTAAAAGCAATTTCAGGATCTTCAAGTGCTTGGTGTTGACCAGGGGGATATTTCCAAACAATCTCTCTGTCAAATCGGAATGTTCTGTATTTGGATATACAGTGGCTCTCAAAAGTATTCACCCACCCTTGGACTTTTCCACATTTTATTGTGTTACAACATGGAATCAGAATTGATTTAATTAGGAGTTTTTGCCACTGATCAACACAAAAAAGTCCATAATGTCAAAGTGAAAAATAAAATCTACAAATTGTTCTAAATTAATTACAAATACAAAACAGAAAATAATTGATTGCATAAGTATTCACCCCCTTTGCTATGACACACCTAAATAAACTCCGGTGCAACCAATTGTCTTTAGAAGTCACATAATTAGTTGAATGGCGTCCACCTGTGTGCAATTAAGGTGTTTCACATGATTTCAGGTTAAATACACCTGTCTCTGGGAGGCCTCACAGTTGGTTAGTACATTTCCTCCCTGACTAATGCCCTTCTCGCCCGGATATTCAGTTTTTGAGGACGGCTTGTTCTAGACAGATTCACAGTTGTGCCATATTCTCTCCATTTCTTAATAATGGACTTTTCTGTGCTCCGGAGGATATTCAATGCCTTGGAAATGTTCTTAAATCCTACCCCTGATTGGTGCTTTCGAAGAACCTTATTCCGGATTTGCTTTGAATGTTCCTTCGTTTTCATGATATAGTTTTTGTTAAGAAATGTACTAACCAACTGTGGGGCCTCCCAGAGACAGGTGTATTTAACCTGAAATCAAGTGAAACGCTTTAATTGCACACAGGTGGACTCCATTCAACTAATTATGTGACTTCTAAAGACAATTGGTTGCACCAGCGCTTATTTAGGTGTGTCATAGCAAAGGGGGTGAATACTTATGCAATCAATTATTTTCTGTTTTTATTTGTAATTAATTTAGAACAATTTGTAGATTTTATTTTTCACTTTGACATTATGGACATTTTTGTGTTGATCAGTGGCAAAAACTCCTAATTAAATCCATTTTGATTCCATGTAGTAACACAATAAAATGTGGAAAAGTCCAAGGGGGATGAATACTTTTGAGAGCCACTGTATATAAATGTTCTTTTTTATTATAGAAGCCAACATCACTGTTGCTGTACTAGTCTTTTCTTTTGCTATAGGTAGATAGATCTTTGTGATTTCAAATGTCTGCACTTGATCTTTAGATCGGTCCAGAAAGGTTTTACTTGATTCATACTTACCTATGATATGCAATCTGTCATAGACAGATTTTTCCTACACGTTGCAGTTGATTGCATCATTTATTTTTCTCAATTTCTTTAAGCATAATCATTAGCTAGTAGTTTAATGTATTACTTACTTGTTTATTATTTATGGACACACAGAGATCATAGTTTGTGTGAACTCGCCTGTGAATTACTCCACACCTGTTTCACAAGTATTTACACAATGTGCCCACAATCGTCCTTTTATTAACAGGATAATCGAAGGATCAGCAGGTCCAGAATCTGCAGCAATACCCTGTGTGATCTGCCTGTGAGAGCTACGCTGTGCGAGTCTGCGTTCTGCAGCACTACCCTGTGTGAGCTCCCTGTGAGAGCTACGCTGTGTGAGCACTGGCCGAGGTGTGATGCACTGACCCAGCCACTGACAGGAGGGTTAACTCCGGGATGCAGTGTGGTGTGATGCACTGACCCAGCCGCTGACAGGAGGGTTAACTCTGGGATGCAGTGTGGTGTGATGCACTGACCCAGCCACTGACAGGAGGGTTAACTCCGGGATGCAGTGTGGTGTGATGCACTGACCCAGCCACTGACAGGAGGGTTAACTCCGGGATGCAGTGTGGTGTGATGCACTGACCCAGCCGCTGACAGGAGGGTTAACCCCGGGATGCAGTGTGGTGTGATGCACTGACCCTTCTGCTGACAGGAGGGTTAACTCCGGGATGCAGTGTGGTGTGATGCACTGACCCAGCCGCTGACAGGAGGGTTAACCCCGGGATGCAGTGTGGTGTGATGCACTGACCCTGCCGCTGACAGGAAGGTTAACTCTGGGATGCAGTGTGGTGTGATGCACTGACCCAGCCGTTGAAAGGACGGTTAACTCTGTGATGCAGTGTGGTGTGATGCACTGACCCAGCCACTGACAGGAAGGTTAACTCTGGGATGCAGTGTGGTGTGATGCACTGACCCAGCCACTGACAGGAGGGTTAACTCCGGGATGCAGTGTGGTGTGATGCACTGACCCAGCCGTTGACAGGAGGGTTAACTCCGGGATGCAGTGTGGTGTGATGCACTGACCCAGCCGTTGACAGGAGGGTTAACTCTGTGATGCAGTGTGGTGTGATGCACTGACCCTGCTGCTGACAGGAGGGTTAACTCTGGGATGCAGTGTGGTGTGATGCATGAACCCAGTCGCTGACAGGAGGGTTAACTCCGGGATGCAGTGTGGTGTGATGCACTGACCCAGCCGCTGACAGGAAGGTTAACTCTGGGATGCAGTGTGGTGTGATGCACTGACCCTGCTTCTGACAGGAGGGTTAACTCTGGGATGCAGTGTGGTGTGATGCGCTGACCCTGCCGCTGACAGGAGGGTTAACTCTGGGATGCAGTGTGGTGTGATGCACTGATCCAGCCGCTGACAGGCGGGTTAACCCCGGGATGCAGTGTGGTGTGATGCACTGACCCTGCTGCTGACAGGAGGGTTAACTCTGGGATGCAGTGTGGTGTGATGCACTGACCCAGTCGCTGACAGGAGGGTTAACTCCGGGATGCAGTGTGGTGTGATGCACTGATCCAGCCGCTGACAGGCGGGTTAACCCCGGGATGCAGTGTGGTGTGATGCACTGACCCAGTCGCTGACAGGAGGGTTAACTCCGGGATGCAGTGTGGTGTGATGCACTGATCCAGCCGCTGACAGGAGGGTTAACCCCGGGATGCAGTGTGGTGTGATGCACTGACCCTGCTGCTGACAGGAGGGTTAACTCCGGGATGCAGTGTGGTGTGATGCACTGATCCAGCCGCTGACAGGAGGGTTAACCCCGGGATGCAGTGTGGTGTGATGCACTGACCCTGCCGCTGACAGGAGGGTTAACTCTGGGATGCAGTGTGGTGTGATGCGCTCCTCAGTTCTTAAGTCTTCCTGATCACATTGGATGAACTGGATTCCCTGTTGAGAGGCCTCACCGAGTCACTCTATAAACGCTCCACTGCTCATTCTGCTCCTCAGGGCTTACACCTCTGCCAACAGACTTGTATTTAAATTGCTGGCTCTCACCTCACTATGATGTCACAATTCTGCATTCTTCTGCATTATTTAGGTTCCAGTAAATTAAAAGTCACGATCCCATTGGATCCCAAATTTCACTGGAAGTGTAGTTCTGCACTCAGGATATCAATGGGGGAGTTTACACGTGAAGTGGCGATGCGTGTGCACGTTTGGGAGAACAGATCGACAGGATCTGGTTGGTGGCGGAAAATAACGGCCACAGAGAGGGATATATGGAAGGCCATCTGGGTCAAAAACACATTGTGTAGTATATGTTTCAGATATTCACTACATGTACTCATTTGGACCAATCAGAGCACAGAAATGACTATGTGTACCAATTTAAATCGGTACATGTTCTAAACGTATTTCCTATGTTGGGCATTTTAAATTAGTGGCTTGTCATGACAACGTATTCGCTTGTAGTCACTTCTTATTCACAACATAATTGGCACAGTAGCCAATAACCTTTGGCGTATCATTTAGACAAGAAGATATCAATTTAAAATAAGGAACATTGCAAATGTGGCGGCGAGAGATTTTCTTCTGCGCTGCAAGCATATAATTTTATTTTGTATCGCCCCGCCAACTATTGAGGCCCAGCGTTTATTATGTAACATCACTAACATCTTCCAATACTTCAGATGCAATCATGGAGAAGCCACTAACATACACCCTTATAGCATTAACAGAACTACACTGCAACATTCCAGCAACACTGTCATAAAGTTGTGTCAGTGGGTATTAAGCAACAGTTTTATTTTATAACAATGCCACTGTATTGTACACCCCCAAAATATAAAGCGAAAGTAAACAAGGATTTGCAAAATGATAGAACATGAACAAGCAGAACATAAGAAAGTTTACAAACGAGAGGAGGCCATTCGGCTCATCTTGCTCGTTTTGGTTGTAAGTAGCTTATTGATCCCAGAATCTCATCAAGCAGCTTCTTGAAGGGTCCCAGGGTGTCAGCTTCAAAAACATTACTGGGGAGTTGGTTCCAGATTCCCACGATTCTCTGTGTAAAAAAAGTGCCTCCTATTTTCTGTTCTGAATGCTCCTTTATCTAATCTCCATTTGTGATCCCTGGTCCTTGTTTCTTTTTTTCAGGTTGCTCTTCTTTGCACTCTTTAGAGCAGTGCAAGGAAATTTGATAGTCCATATTAATATTTGGGATGTATTGTTTACTTTCGCTTTATATTTTCAATGGTGAGACATTGAGCACAGAGTTTAGGTGTGGTATTTTGGAATGCAGGGTCTGTCTCAATACAATGCAGTTTGACTAGATGGAGAGCAAATATGACCATATGGGCATTTCTGAAAAAAGGTCCCCTGCTCTGCTCTATTTGGTTGCATGGGGGGGATGGGAGAATCTCAGAGAATCTACAGATGCAAAGGAATGTGTGTGAGGCTTTGAGACTTGCCACATACAGGTATAGTGAGGAGGGGTCATAAATGACATCATTAAAAGGATGTGTTTTGGAATCTACAAAACTGAAGTGAATGCATTGTGTGGTGACAGTTCTACCAATCTCACTGCAGCCCAGAGTGATGCGACTCTGTACAATATTTCTATTCTTGTATTACAGCAATAAACATATTTGACTTTCACTAATATTGTTTTTCAGTTTTCATCAATTTTTCCTTACAGCAGCAATATTCTTTTTGTAACGAGGTGAGCAGAACTGAACACAATATTCTAGATGAGGTCTTACTAATGCACTGTACAGTTTTAACATTATTTCCCTTGATTTAAATTCAATATTTTTCACTATATATCTGAGCATCTTGTTGGCCTTTTTATAGCTTACCTCGCTCCACAAGTATCCACAAAAGGCTTAGTTTGGATATAAAGTATTGTATACGCAAGTGATGAATCAGCTGTGTGCACAATTCTCAAATATCTATCAATTGATTTGCAAGTGTTGCTAAAGTTACCAAAAAAAACCTGTATTAACACTATCTGAGAAAAACAACGGGGAGCGTTCTTTGTCCTATGAAAAAAAGAACAAAAGTTAGCATCTCCCCAAAGGCACGCTACTACCATTGTACAATAAAAATATTTATAAAATCACAATACCTCGGGTGGGCTGCAACCTACACGGTACATAAACCCACCCTACACGTACCTTTAAACAATCGATCACATTACCTCAGGCGAGTCTGGATTCAAACATCTTTATCATGGCCCGCCCTACAAATACCGGAACTAAAATTAAAGACGTGATTAAAAATAATTCAAAATAACAATGAATCACACTGGATAAAACAGATAATGTAACTGGCCTACCTCCACTCGTCAAACAAACATCAGACAGACGCCCAGGAAAACAGCTCCATGGAAAGTGTGTGCTACTCTGAAATGAGAAACGCTGTGGCACTTTTAAAGGTAAGGTAATCATTTCGTAATCTCCCAATCCACAGCACCTGTTGATGGTGTTGATCAGCTACGCTAATTAAGCATCTAAATCAGGGTATTTTAGCAAATCAAGCCCTAATGTTCACTGAATATATTAAAATCAGTAGCATCCTCTACACATGCATTTCCTTGAATCCCTACTGCGTTCAGTTTGAGAATTAACAGTGGTAAATGCAATTTAGTTTTTCAATGCAGATTCCTTCTTCAAATATATTAAATGATTAGTTTTCACAAGTTTTTACAAAGGAGGATACAGACAACATTCCCCACATGTCGACCTGTTCCTATACAGTTTTAAATAACTTTAGCATAACAGAGGCAGAAGTGTTAAAGGGACTAGGAGCTCTTAAAATAAACAAATCCCCTGGGCCAGATGAGATCCTCCCAATAGTACTCAAAGAAATGAAAGTTATTTACAAACCGCTAACCAAGATCATGCAACAGTCTCTTGACACAGGGGTTGTACCGGCAAACTGGAGAATTGCTAACGTAATACCGATCCACAAAAAGTGAGACAAAACCGAACCAGGTAACAGCAGACCAATAAGCGTGACTTCTATTATATGTAAACTTATGGAAACTATAATAAGATCCAAAATGGAAAATTACCTATATGGGAGACAGTGAGCATGGTTTTAGGAAAGGGTGATCGTGTCTAACTAACCTGATTTTTTTGAGAATGCAACATCGACAATGGATAACTGCAAAGCATATGACATGGTTTATTTAGATTTCCAGAAAGCGTTTGACAAAGTCCCGCATAAAAGACTAATAATAACAAAAACAATAAAATCCACTAAAAAGACCACATCCAGTATGACACGCACTGTATTATTATTTATAACTCGCCATTTAAAAAAGACCCGGCGATTATTGGAAGTTTTACGGTGACAGAAATAAAACAAACAAACTACAGGAAAAGTAAAGGCATATATATATATATATATATATATATATATATATATATATATATATATATATATATATATATATATATATATATATATATATATATATAATTGTACAAACATAAGTTTAAAAGGTAGTTTTAAAAAAGTATGTTTTGAGATGGCTTTTAAAAATATTCAAAGGCTCAGATTCCCTGATCACTTTTGGAAGATCATTGGATTTTTGGATCATTTAGTACAGGTACTGTTTTCTTTAAATTCATTGGATCTTATTTGATTTCTAAAGCACATGATTGGCCCAAATTTGTACGTGCAATAAAAATAGTATGTGTAGTTAACAAAATAGAACGCTTAATGTCACAGTACTACACGTAGTAATTTATTTGAACGGTGTACTTTTTTTACCCAGATGGCCTTCCATAGGGATAAGGTAAATCTCATTTACCCGTGAGCATAATGTCAAACATGCGAAATACATGCCAATTCTCGTATGGAAATCCGCATTTCACGTAAAACTGTCCACTGCTCCCAATCCACACAGCTTTGGGAGCATATATGGAAGGTGTCTGACACAGATCTCTATAATCCCACGTCTCCGCTGCTTTTCAGCCATGGTGATCTGCAATACCTGGGTTGGACAGTTTCATTATATACCTCTGGGTTAATTATTTCCTTTTTTATTTAATTAATAAGTCGTGTGATAAATTACTTGAAATATTATTCACTACTAACGATATGCCACCCACCAATGGACAATTTAGGCAAGAGCAGTAAAACGTATTATTAAACAACCAGGCACGAGGAATTTATTTATTTATTTATTGCATTTATATAGAGCTTTTTATACAAAAGTATCGCAAAGCACTGTACAGTACATAGCAGAAAAAAGAACACGCCACAATACATTTGTATTTACAAATCACAGCTTTATTACATGAGCTTTACACTGCTTTTGAGTTGCATTCAAACAAGATGTCACCTGACAACCATGGATTACCAGGCGAGATTCTCTCCTGTATCTGTTCTCTGTGCATGGAAACCACGTTTTCCAGAGCAGTCTGCAAAAACAGCACGAGAACGCTACGCATGGCTAATTTGCATATCGATATCGGCTAATTATCAAATCTCTTTACTCACTGAGCTGAGACGGGACAAAGTAGGCTTACCTCTTTATATATATATAACAGAGAAAATCCAGCTAACAGCTTTGTAGGAAAGGACAAGACACAAAATATTCTATTCACAGTAACTGTTATTTAAATATACAATTTCAAGAAAAAAATTGAATTACAGATGAAGTGGAAATGAGAATGTTGAAGGAGGGGTGTCAGTAAGGCCAGGTCTTGCCCCTGAAATACTGAAGGTGATACAGTGTGAACCTATGTACTCAATGAAGTCTGAGACAGTGTGTACTCAATGAAGTCTGAGACAGTGTGTACTCAGTGAAGTCTGAGACAGTGTGTACTCAGTGAAGTCTGAGACAGTGTGTATTCAATGAAGTCTGAGACAGTGTGTACTCAGTGAAGTCTGAGACAGTGTGTACTCAGTGAAGTCTGAGACAGTGTGTACTCAATGAAGTCTGAGACAGTGTGTACTCAATGAAGTCTGAGACAGCGTGTACTCAGTGAAGTCTGAGAGTGTGAAGTCTGAGACAGTGTGTACTCAATGAAGAGTTAGACAGTGTGTACTCAGTGAAGTCTGATACAGTGTGAACCTGTGTACTCAGTGAAGTCTGAGAGTGTGAAGTCTGAGACAGTGTGTACTCAGTGAAGTCTGATACAGTGTGAACCTGTGTACTCAGTGAAGTCTGAGAGTGTGAAGTCTGATACAGTGTGTACTCAGTGAAGTCTGAGACAGTGTGTACTCAGTGAAGTCTGAGGTACTGCCATTACATTCTCCACCTTTGTGACCACATTACTGATTGGGACGCCAAAGTGTAAAAAGACCTCTGATCCAAATGAAACTGCCCTCACACAAGACTATCAAACAGTTCTGCATTACCAAGCAGTTTTATTAGTGCTGAAGGAAAGTGTGAGATCTTGTATCAGACCTCACAGTTCTGCACAAACACAGCCACGTGGTCACATTGATGGAAAATGTAATGACGGAACCTCAGGCTTCATTTTGTACGCTAGCTTCATCATTCAAATTGTGGGAACATTCAGACTTATTGTTTCATGAATTCTTCAGGGGCCCAATCCAGACTTTATCGGCAGTCTCCCGTCCTTTAACAGCAGTATCATTGACACAGTTTCAGTGCATCCGTAGAGCACGACAGGAAGGGGCAATGTTAAAATGTGATGTATAGTTCAGACCCTCCTCCAGTACTGTAACTCACTCCCAAGGGACTGGTAATCACAAACACTGCAGGATGTCAGCATGCAGGACCAGGTTTTTCTGGGTTATGTTTTGACATTCCCCCTTGCAAAGCTACCGCGATCGACTGCGTCGGTGAAACAGATTTTCAACCCCTTATTTGCTCTTATTTAACCCTCTTCTTTGCGTGTCGAAAGCTTCTGTTGTTCACAGCAGGGATTCTCAATGCAGGACACCATGGAAAGCAGACTGAGCTGTCTGGTAACTACAGGCTCCCAGACTGCATGGTGTCTACAGGCTCCCTGACTGCATGGTGTGTACAGGCTCCCTGACTGCATGGTGTCTACAGGCTCCCTGACTGCATGGTGTCTACAGGCTCCCTGGCTGCAGGTGTGTACAGGCTCCCTGACTGCATGGTGTGTACAGGCTCCCTGACTGCATGGTGTGTACAGGCTCCCTGACTGCATGGTGTCTACAGGCTCCCTGACTGCATGGTGTCTACAGGCTCCCTGGCTGCATGGTGTGTACAGGCTCCCTGACTGCAGGTGTGTACAGGCTCCCAGACTGCATGGTGTGTACAGGCTCCCTGACTGCATGGTGTCTACAGGCTCCCTGGTCCACTCACTTCACCAGGCTCGTACTCTGTGGGAATACTATGAGTTACCCTGTGAAAAAACCCCACTACCTCACATAGACAATCTCTCTCTGATTAAACATGGGCAGCTCTTCACTGGCTGTGGTGTACACTATGCTTCAGATGGATAGCCATGGGGTAAACCTCCCACAGAGGGAGGGTGGCGCTTATCGGGTTAAAAATCCATTCCTCATCTCTGAAATGAATCACAATGCAGTCACACAAGGGAATATGATACACATTTCATGAAAGAACGGGTTCATTTAGTTATTTGTGTTGTTCCTGTTTTCTGACTGAGGGTATTTCACATTGCAAAGCAAACCTTCTAGCTTTAAAGCAGAACTGTTTTATATCCCGGTGACGGGCTGAGAGCTTATATTAATGAGTGAGTGGCCGTGGGGGAATTACAGTCTATTCAATTACAGTGGGATGGATTAGAAGAACCAGATTTACAATATACACAGGTCTCTGGTTGACAAGAAGTCATGCTTTTTGCATTTATATTTTATACAGCATATATATATGTAAATATATTCATGTAGGCTCACATTCTACAAGGTGTAAAATACTTGTTCACTTTTGTGTGCAATTAGTTTCCTGGTTGTCTTGCTTCCCTCCCGCTCTCTGATCAGGGATTGGTCCCCCAGGCTGTCACTCCTCAGCTGACAGTGGCGACGGTCTGTGCCTCCCCTCCCCCGGCCTCCGCGTCGCTGTCCACCTGGTTCGACTTCGTCATGGACTTGAGGCCCTCGAGAAACGAGCTCACCGTCTCCTTCACACTCTTCTGCAGCAGCCAGCCTTCACTCTCACTCTCTGGGTCCTCCGGGTTCGACAGGCTCTCCAAGGAGGTGTGCAGGTACCGCAGCCCCACCATCACTGCCCCCTGCAGGTGGGGAGGAGCAAACACACGCGTGTTACACAGAGAGCCAGCAGGCAAACACATCCATTCCCCCGCCTCCCCAGCTGCTCCCCCCTCCTCTGCTTCCCCCACCCCCCCACTCTCTGCTCCCTCACCTCCTCACTCCCCACCTCCCCCACTGCTCCGCTCTCCATTTACCCACCTCCCCAGCTGCTCCCCCTCTCTCTGCTTCCTCATCTCCTCACTCCCCCGCCATCCCAGCTGCTCCCTGCTCCCCTGCTCCTCTGCTTCCCCCACTCCCCAACTCTCTGCTCCCCACCTCCTCACTCCCCTGCCTCCCCAGCTGCTCCCTGCTCCCCCGCTCCTCTACTTCCCCCACTCCCCCACTCTCTGCTCCCCCGCCTCCTCGCTCCCCGCCTCTCCAACTGCTCCCCTCCTCTCTGCTCCCCCACCTCCTCGCTCCCTCGCCTCCCCAGCTGCTCCCCCACTTCCCGCTCCTCTGTTTCCCCCACTCTCTGCTCCCCTGCCTTCTCACTCCCCCGCCTCCCCGCTCCCCCGCTCTCTCTTCCCCAGCCTCCCCACTCTCTGCTCCCCCACCGCTCCCACGATCCCTACTCCCCCCTCTCTGTTCCCCCACTCCTTGCTCCCCCGCTCTCCTGCTCCTCTCTCCCCCGTCGTCCGCTCCCCTCACTTCACCACTCCCCCGCCTCCCCACTCTCTGTTCCCCTGCTCTCCAACTTCCCGCTCTCTGCTCCCCCCACTTCTCCGCTCCCCCGCTCTTCAGCTCTCCCGCTCCCTGCACCTCTCCTCACCTCCAGGAGCAGGACAAGCAGCACCAGGATGCCGATGGAGTTCAGCATGCCGCTGTAGTAACTGAGCAGCGCCTCTCGACAGCCCCGAGTCCAGATGTTCAGCTCCTCGCTCTGGTGGTCGTAGCTGTAGTGGGCAGAGTTGTTGGTGATCTGGTACTGGATACAGGGCCGGGGCGAGCTGGGGTTACAGCAGCTGAAGGGGACCCCGTCCATCAGATACTTCCCATCCACGTTACTCTTAATGCGGCTGGAAAACAACAGTGAGAGAAGGTGAGATGCGACGCCCAGCACACGCTACACTGGAGCTGCAAAGACAACTAGAGCTTAGACCTACAGCGTGCCTGCGGAACAATATTTAACAGAGCCAATTGAACACATACATGATTAAGATTTAATTGAATTAGAAATAAATATAGCGTCCCTTAATTTATTGCATTGAAAATTTTACTAAATGGTAATTGAGCTCCAAGTGTGATTGGCTAACCTACAGAGGTAATGGGGCTTTCATTTTCTAACAGACAGATAATGTCCTCTAAAACTTCCTTTATTAATGGTTGTTTCTACTGTTATTCAGCTGACAGTCTTCGGATTGTCCAGTTGTTTTGAATTATGTGTATACTGTTATTTAAATGGTCTGTTTGTGGCAGTTGTATGTGTGACATGCTATACAAATGTATTGTGGTTTGTTCTTTTTTTCTGTACTTTACAGTGCTTTGCGATACATTGTATAAAAAGCACTTTATAAATGCAATAAATTAATTAATTAATTAATTAATATAAATAGGGAACACACATTCTATTACGAATTTAATTGGGATTCTTGGTCACGAATGAAGGCACAATATTCAGAATACAGCGAAGTGAGCAGCAGCACATAAGCTTCCTTGCAGAATTCAGAATATTACGCACTTCACGTAACTTTGGAAACTAAAAGGAATTCGTTATGCATATAACATAGACAACACCAACAAGCTAGCTGTGTTGAGAGGACCCCCTCCGTGAACAAGCTAGCTGTGTTGAGAGGAACCCCCTCCGTGAACAAGCTAGCTGTGTTGAGAGGACCCCCTCCGTGAACAAGCTAGCTGTGTTGAGAGGAACCCCCTCCGTGAACAAGCTAGCTGTGTTGAGAGGACCCCCTCCGTGAACAAGCTAGCTGTGTTGAGAGGACCCCCTCCGTGAACAAGCTAGCTGTGTTGAGAGGAACCCCTCCGTGAACAAGCTAGCTGTGTTGAGAGGACCCCCTCCGTGAAAAAGCTAGCTGTGTTGAGAGGACCCCCTCCGTGAACAAGCTAGCTGTGTTGAGAGGACCCCCTCCGTGAACAAGCTAGCTGTGTTGAGAGGAACCCCCCGTGAACAAGCTAGCTATGTTGAGAGGACCCCCTCCGTGAACAAGCTAGCTGTGTTGAGAGGAACCCCTCCGTGAACAAGCTAGCTGTGTTGAGAGGAACCCCTCCGTGAACAAGCTAGCTGTGTTGAGAGGACCCCCTCCGTGAACAAGCTAGCTGTGTTGAGAGGACCCCCTCCGTGAACAAGCTAGCTGTGTTGAGAGGAACCCCTCTGTGAACAAGCTAGCTGTGTTGAGAGGAACCCCTCCGTGAACAAGCTTTATAAACATCACAGTGTATAAACATATAAACATACGGTATCAAACAACACTTTTTATATAAATACAAAGTTACATGTTTTGTTTGCTTTTAATCTTTACGAAAAAAAGGAAACAGTTGATAGAAGTTGAACAAAACATTAGGCTCTTTGTGCAAGATATCCTAATTGTGCCATGAATAAAAAATAAAAAGAGGTTCAAACCAGCCATTGACACACAAACACATCCACCTGTTCTAACGGATCTAAAGCCTCCCAGCCGATCACCCAGCCTTCGATGTCATGAGAATATTCACAGGCTGACTGTGAAACAGTTTTATAAAAACATGAAGCCAACATGAATGCCTTCTACATTGGAGCAATACACTGCAACACAGAGCATCAAACAAGAAGCATATTAAAATACACTGCAACACTGAGCATCAAACAAGAAGCATATTAAAATACACTGCAACACAGAGCATCAAACAAGAAGCATATTAAAATACACTGCAACACTGAGCATTAAAACGAGAAGCATATTAAAATACACTGCAACACAGAGCATCAAACAAGAAGCATATTAAAATACACTGCAACACAGAGCATCAAACAAGAAGCATATTAAAATACACTGCAACACTGAGCATTAAAACGAGAAGCATATTAAAATACACTGCAACACTGAGCATCAAACAAGAAGCATATTAAAATACACTGCAACACTGAGCATCAAACAAGAAGCGTATTAAAATACACTGCAACACAGAGCATCAAACAAGAAGCATATTAAAATACACTGCAACACAGAGCATCAAACAAGAAGCATATTAAAATACACTGCAACACTGAGCATTAAAACAAGAAGCATATTAAAATACACTGCAACACAGAGCATCAAACAAGAAGCATATTAAAATACACTGCAACACTGAGCATCAAACAAGAAGCGTATTAAAATACACTGCAACACAGAGCATCAAACAAGAAGCATATTAAAATACACTGCAACACAGAGCATCAAACAAGAAGCATATTAAAATACACTGCAACACAGAGCATCAAACAAGAAGCGTATTAAAACACCCTGCAGGAGAAAAGCAAGAATAGGAACCTGCCTGGAGCTGCCAAGACCTCAATGCTGTTTGAGGAAAGGACGTGAAGCAGCATTTAATACAACTAATACTATAGTAATAAGAGAGGCACTGAAACAACACACACACACACACACATTACTAAACACAAAAATGAATGAATCCATGCATAGCAAGTGAACTGTTATGTATCAATAGATAATGTGTTAAAAGAATGCACTGAGCTTTCTACAGACCATGCACCTCTAGCTCTGGGTTTGTTTCTGAATCACTAATACAATATTTTAACATTCTACTCGTTTAATGTAATATCCAAATAAAACAACACTAGATGAATTGAGCTGCTCATGGCAAACAGCAGAAGAGCAGGAGGGAGACTTACTCTTTGACCTCCTTGGAGCTGAAGTCCAGGTAGCGGTTGCTGATCCACTGGATCTCAAACCAGTCCTTGTAGTTATTATTCCCGCAGCAGCGGAACTCGATCTGCATCATGTCCAGGGTGGTCTTCATGAAGCAGCGGCCGGGCGTGTCTGTGTCCTTGTAGTAGCGCATGCCGCTCTTCAGCCCGTGCATCAGCGTGCTCTCCAGGGCCAACCGCATGGTGAAGCACAGCCCAGCCGTGAGGAGCAGCAGGATGTTGAAGATGAAGCAGGTGGCCAGGAAGGGCTTCAGGAACGGCTTCCACTTGCTGTACTTGGCCAGGTCCAGGGAGTCATAGCAGATCTTGCCCCCGAAAGCGTTCAGGGCGCAGGCCAAGATCCCCACGCAGATCAGGGAGTTGGGGACGAAGTGGCTCTCGGCATTGTCCATCATCTCGCTCCGTTTGCGCAGCTCCACTTTGAGAACCAGTCCCAGGCTGAAGACCAGGACCCCGGCCATCACAGAGAACCAGTTCATCAGCCATAGTCCCTGGGCAAGCGTCACCCTCTTCTTCAAATCGAACTTCACCGTCATGAGCGCCATTCTGCCTTTCCACACTGTTCTCCAAAAATATGTATCTATATATTTATATATGTATTCTTTTAATTAAGAATTAAAGAACAAGAACAAATATAAATAACAAAGTGGCAGGGAAATCTAATTAAAAAGAAGTTTGTAATCCGTTCCATATAGCAGCTGCAAAAGGCAAGACTTGTTTGAAGTCCCAGGCTGTCCATCCATGCTGACCACCCAGTTTCTCGTAACCTAGAGCACAACAACCAAAAACTTATCACCCCCCCGAAATTTTTTTTTTATATATGCAGTATATGTATTTATTATTATTATTATTTTAATACATATAAAAGAACTGGCCAGTGGGCTTTACAGCTATTTCAGGTCCTTTTCCAGCAAAGGAGAACGATTGTCTGGGATCCAGATGATGAACCCTGAGGTTCAAGGACGTCATCCTAATTACACTAATCAGCCTCATCCCAATTACAAAAATCCCTGTCAGCAGATGAGCCAGGAAATCCGGTTTTACTGTTTAACTAGTTTGGTCATCTTGGTCACGTGGTCATCCTGCCTGTGCTGTAGGAGCGCACAGACCGTTTACAGCGGCTTGCTGAAACAGAGCAGTGGTTCTCAAACTGGGGCACGGCAGCTCTCGTCAGGGGGCACGCGAGAAAAATCCACTAATGGAGGACAACACATTTTCTTACCACGTTGTAGAACTGTAGAACATAGCAATCCAATCAACAATGTTGAATCTCCATTGAAATAAAACCACAGCCGTACTGGTGAACCTTTCCTTTCTGTTGTGTGAGGTTCACTCTGGTCGCGTTCTTGTCTCCCAGAGCTGGCTGCGCTTGCTTCTCCTGGCTGCTCTCTGTTTGACGTCACACGCAGCTACTAGATGAATGCCTTCACAGAGCTTGCTGCGCGTGGCTGCTCTGTTTGACGTCACTTTGCTACTAGTAACGCCTGCTCCAAACCTTTGGGAAACTAGCAACATCACCTATTTATACTCTAGTTGCATAATTAATTACTTATTCTATTTGTCTGATGTATATAATGAAACTGAATTACATGTAATTATTTCATTTATCACAATGTCACACATGGGGATTGCATTCATTTGCAGTGCATTATAACTTAGTTTTAATTTTTACACGGTCTATAGTTAGTTTCTGGCTTATCAGACTATACAGAGTCACTTTGATGTCATTGTTGAAGATTAACTTTATTGAAATAGTATACATTACTTCTCATGGATTAGTACATTATGTTTAATTTACTATTAATTTCTATTTTATATCGATTCATTCATTTATTTATGTAACACTTTCAAATAAGTGTCTGTGATTCATGATGAATTACGTATGAACTCATTTATCCGCATGATGTAATTTTTCATGCATCTCCTGAGAGCAGATTCTGCGCAGATCGCACATCTCCTGACAGGGCCTGCGCTGGAGCAGCCCCGGCTCAAAACAATAGACGAGCGTTGGCTGACAAAGAAGTATGTAGCAACCAGATGCAATCCTCACTCCATGTGCTACTGCCACCTAGCCAGGGGGTGTGAATCACCTTCCAGTCATGTCATTAATTATCTTATGAATGATGTGTAATACAAATTAAAATGATTTGACTCTTTTTCCACAGTTATTATACTTTTCAAATTTTCAGATATTTATTCTAAAGGTTTAAACATGTAAAAAAAAATAAAAAAAAATAATAATAATCCTAAATGGCTGAAATGAACCTAAAACCGCTCTGTTATTTTCAGCAGGTGTATGAAAGGCTATCAGGGACAGCAAATAACCTACTTTGAATTAAGGAAAATAAATCAGCTTTAATAACAGGTAGTTGAAGTGAGATATGTGACCATATGTGCAAGTATCTGAACTATTTCTGTCCCAGATCAAAATACAGTACTGTCTAACAACCCCTTAGTGAGAGGGTGGGGGGGGTGGGGATATCCTGCCTGTTATAATACTTATTAATTTCTCTCAACACCATCCCCATTTTGGTTCTGCTCAGAACTGTTGTTCATCTACCAAAGCTGTCCACGCTCCGTCTGCACAGACCGTGACGTTACACGCAGACTCCCGTCTGCAATCTAGACGGCAAAAAAGTGTTGTGAACACACCCATTGTCTTTTTTGGTTCACAGCCATGGAGAGCCTCCCGCAGCTACTTTTCAAAGCTGCACCTGGCTGTGCTGGATCTGCAGATTTTGTAGGGTGTAGCTTCGTGACGTCATGCAGCATGCCTCGCACAACGGGATTCTGTGCAGAACTGCAGATCTGTGGAAATCTGTGCTCCAAGAATGCACCCCCAGCCGGCTGCTGACAGTGAATGAGAGTTGAGCACACACATTGCTAATTTACATATTATAGCAGGGTGGTGGGACTGCAGTCTGTGGGCTAAAAACAAACAAACAAACAAACAAACAAAAAAAAAACCTCAAAGACTGTCATTGTATGATGTTGCTTCTTTTAAATGTGTAGTATTTACTAAATAAGATTACTCTCTGGAGTTTAAATGTTGAGTGTTAGTAGTTTAATCACTTCAGTGTTTCATCTACCTTTACGTTTTTAAAGAACAGTGTTATTGAGTTGAGCAGGCAGCTGGGCCGCCCTAGACAGTGAAATCACTCACTCGTTCTGCGCTGGAGCTGGAGCAACACGCCTGTTATCTTTACTTGCAATGCTTGCATGTGGTTTTTCATTATTAATTCATTTGTTGAAGAACTCCTTTTTCGTGTGAGTGCATTACCGTACGCCTTATTAATAAAAGCAAAAGCACGATTATTATTATTATTACAAAAATTGATTCCTGGTATTCATTTTTTTTTTTTTATCAATCCCGAAATCCTGGGATTGGGAAGTGTCCGGAATTGGATTTCCTACTCCAGACACAAGACACACAGCATTTTACATTGTCTCAGCTCAAGTGTTAAACGAGTTGAATAAAATTAAAAAAGCCTGTATTTGAACTTAAAAAAAAACAAAAAACAAAACAAAAAAAATCTGTTTTCTCTCTACACTTCTGCATTTGTTGGAAGAAATGCATGTCTTTTGTTGAGAATTGCGTTTTGATTTTGCTTTAACTTGAAATCTTAGTTTTGTTTTTCAGAAGCAGCACCTGTTTTTGGACTCATTTCAGCAGTTATTGGAGTCTGGGTTTTGAAATCATTCTTCATGCCATTTTTCTCATTTCTGCAGTTATTGGAGTCTTCATGGCATTTTTAGTTGGTGCATTTGCACCTTGGTTGTTAACTAATTGTATTTTATTTAGTTTGTTTTTAACAGCAGTTTTCCATTTACAGTACTTCATCTAGTAATTAGAAAAGACCAGATTTGGTCCTGTTTTCATAAGTATATTATGACCCCATCTCAGATGGGGGTACGTGGTAGGCTAGATTATTGGAAATGGGTACAGGGCCTAAAAAGTTCGGAAACCATTGAAACAGAGGATATGAGGGAAAGCCAGGCCATGTCTCAGTATATTAGACCCAGAGTAGTGAGCTGCTGGTTAGTTAGAAGGGTATCAATCAAGTCACTGTGACCTACAAACAAATCTGTTCAATAATTACTATATACTTTAAACCAGGTCACCATGACCTACATACACAGATATAACAAATACTCACCATACAATTCCATCAAAGCTGACAGATGGTTCTCAAGATGCAGCCTTCAATAGTTCAACCAATCAGCACTATGCAGCAGTTCCCCATACCTACACCCACAGTATGAGGAATAAGTAACAAACATCTGTGACAAGTTGCATCAAATTTGGGAGGATTTTTTTAGCCCAATTAATCAGGCAAGATCATTAGGTTTGAATCCCTGGATTTATAACCTACTTTTACTTACTTTTTACAGCCACCTCAGAGCTACAGCGTTATAGGACAACACAGCTCTGGACAGCTTACAAGCAAGCCCGCAGGCGCCTGGGCAGACTACAGGGGTCGCTGGTGCGATTGCTCTGGACGTTTGACCGAAGGGTTGTGGGTTCAATCCCAGGTTGGGGACACTGCTGCTGTACACTTGAGCAAGGTACTTTACCTAGATTGCTCCAGTAAAAACCCAACTATATGAATGGGTAACTGTATGTACAAAAAAAAAAAAAAAAAGTGATATCTGTATAATGTGAAATAATATATAATGTGATATCTTATAACAATTGTAAGTCGCCCTGGATAAGGGTGTCTGCTAAGAAATAAATAATAATATATATATATTTTTTACATCTGATTGTTTCATCATATATGCCATCAAATATCATTAGATTTGACCACTCCACAGACAGGCCAATCAACATCATTAGATTTGTCCAGTCCACAGAGGGTTGACAGGCAGTTGCAGTGAACTGTGAGGGATTTTTCATAAAGCACTCAGAACTGTGAAAGGCATTGAAATTCTCAGCATGTCAGTGCTATAATAATATTAGTATTGTTATTCAGAGTACTGACGAGCGTCTTCAGAATGCATGTAAAACTAATGTGATATCTTGTAACAATTGTAAGTCGCCCTAGATAAGGGCATCTGCTAAGAAATAAATAATAATAATTATTATTAATTGCAGCATTAAAGTAAAAGTTATATTGAAATCTTTAGCCTTTTTATTTCACATACATTTGATGTTTTTTATTATTATTTGTTTTCTCCAGAGATGAATCTGTACATCTGCTGAAGAGAAGTATATTGCACAAAGCAACACTTAAATATATGAAATAAAACACATAAGAAGTTACTCAGTGGAACAGACATCCGTCTCATTTTTAATTTAGTCTCTAGGAAGGACACAGTCAATGAGTTAACAAGTGACATCATCAATAACTACATAGCGCAAGCAAGCAGACATTTTTTTAATGGATTTCTAAAACAGTCGGTATATATCGTGTGTTGAATCATCACTGGAATAATTTGCTTCTAGTTTAACACTGAACAGCCAGGGAGTTTAGGGTTAAGCTGAGACATGAATACACACTCCAAGCTGCTTCAAAGCAAGTAACTACCATTGGCCACAAGTCACAATCCTACATGAGTTCAAGGTGTTCCACAAACATATTATTTGAGAATATTCTATACAGAACTGCTGCATATTATTAAATCCATATTATTTTTCAGTCCTCTGCATTTACATCACATAAACTGTATAGATCACTACATGCCAAATCAGCCAGTCGAGAGACATTGAATCAATCTAGTGTGACAACATGATCAGAGCTTGTCAATCTGTCATACTGTATGCTCAGAATTGCACTTTCCTATCTTAGTGACACACAAGCATGAAGAGTGATCATTAACCCATGAAAGCGCACAGAGTTCTAGAATGATATCCTTGAGAATGTCATCACATTATACTGAGATGGTGATTTAGAGTCAAGGAAAAACACATAGTACTGAGTACTTCTGGAAGATTCATATTTTACCAAATAGATACATTTGTATCATTTGCTTGAATATGCAAGGCGTAGGTTATACAGGGTTTTCATTATCAAAATAATATGAATAAAACAAAAGTGGGTTTGCACATTATTTTTTAAATATGAAGGACTGAAACAAATGAATAGCTACATCATACACTAATAAATAACGCTTTCATACAAACTCAAGTAGAAACAAACAATCAGGGTTTGCATTCATTCTAGTTCACAGGTGTGTGTGTGTGTGTGGTGCTCAGCAGTCAGCAGGTGGGTCTGCCTGCCGCTTCAGTGACAGCACAACACAGCAACTCCAAAGCGCTTGCGCTGTCTGGTCCATTACCTGAACAGGTTCGTGTTACTCTGTGGCATCCTGAAGTGCATACATGTTGTCAGGTGTAGGGCCCCTGGTATTGAAACCAGGTAGTGTAGCCATTCGTTTGGGTTTTAGTGCAACCCCTTTGCATGGCTTTAAACCCAGATAGTTTTCCTCTCCTCCTCGGGAATAACACTCCAGTTGGGAGAAGGGGCGTCACTCGACAGCCAGTTGAAATCGTCCACCTGGGTCCAGTTGTTTCTCTCCCTGTCTAACCCCGACACCTGGAAGTCTTCCTCCAGGCCCGGGTAGCTCCAGGTAAAGGGCGCAAACCGCACCCCGCTGCAGTCCTCTACAATGGCCCGGCTGGTGACGTGCAGGTACGCCCGGCTGTCGGTCGTGTTGTGGGTACGCAGTTGCTGGCACGGGAACGCGAAGGTGCAGCCCGAGCAGTGGTCGATAAAGACGGAGCTGGACACGGGCCCGCACAGTATGGTGGAGTCCCTGACGTGTTTGATGTGGAGGGTGCTCGGGGCTCCGAACAGCTTCACCGTGCAGCTGGACAGGTGTGTGAGCAACACGTCCCTCTGATTAATCTCATCCGCCCTCTTGATCAGAACCTGCGAGACCACATTGGAAAAGCCGCACAGCGCGCTGACATCATCGCTGTTACCTGGGGACGCCGTCACAGAGGCAGCTGTCAAATCAATGGGTCTGCTTGCTTGCTCGCCCCCCTTCCTAGGTTCGGGGGTCTCTTTGTTTGTATTATTAGCCCCGACATTGCGCGATCGGAAGGCAAACTTCTTCTTCGGCAGCAGCTCGCCTCTCTTCTCCGCCAGGTCACTGTGGAGCTTCTGCAAGGCGGCCTGGGCCTGCCGCAGCTCGTACTGGGGCAGGAACACCATGCTGTCGTTGAGAAACTTCTGCAGCTGCAGGATCCGAGCCGAGATATCCTCCAACCGGCCTGCCAGCGACCCTGGTTCCGCCTCACCGCCGCCCACCAGCAGCTCCTCGATATCCGCCTTCTCCTTGGAGAAAGTGCTGGTGAAGAAGTCGCTCTTTTCCTCCGTCACCTCCTTGCTCTGCTTTGCCTCTTTGCGCCTCTCCAGCTCCTCCTGCCTCTCCTGGTCCCGCTTCTGTAGCCTCTCTGGGATTCTCGCCCTCCTGTCCGTCCCCCCGACTTTGACAGAGACAAGCTGATCCATCTCAGTCTTTCAGTCTCGTCAATATTGTGCTGTTACAAGAATTAAAGAACTGCGCGGACAACCACTTCTGAATAAACGCGAATCTCACTGGACGAATCTGCCCGGTCTCTTCTTGTATGCGCACTTTTCATTGGTGTTCGTTTATTGTTTATGACTTCTTAAAGGCACAGCCCCCCTTTTATTAAAATATTTTAATGAGTCGCTTTGCCCCAGTATCACTGAGAAACCCTGCCGTTTCTTTTAGTAGTGGCCTAAAGTGTATTTATTGAGGAGACTGAGATGGCTGCTGCTAGACTCGTGTAGCTTTATCAATAAAATCATTTTCAGATTTGATTTGTTTATCAGTTCGGAGTCAATAAGGGTTGTTTTTCTCAGCTTGATTGCGTGTGTGTGTGTGTGCTGTGGAGGTTGCATACACACTTTACTGAATAGCGTGATCGTGTGGGTTTCAGAGAGAGGGGTAGTGAGTCCGGTGTGTACAGTGAGGTGGGGCGGGGCCAGGCGGGATCTAGCCAATGGAAAGATCCATGCCGTGTCCAGGAAGTGTCTCGACAGCCACCCTGTTTATAGGATGGCTCTTGTGTGAGGTGTGGTGATTATGCAAGGAGCTCTCTGAGAGGCGGGCTGACTGTTCCAGACAGGAGTGTTCCCTGAATACTCCGTTCATAGTACAGTGAGGACAGAAACCAGTGCAACGGCAGGGAAACAACCCCAGTAACACACACATCAATGCAGTTACTGTTACTTATTTTTCTTTAATTGTGTAAATTATTGGTACAGGTAAGATCAAATGTTTTACTTCAATGCTGTTTTGTAACCATGAAATAACATGAAAAGTGAGATTTATGAGCAAATCTTCCTTAACGTTACAATGAAAAGATCCGAAATGCACATTCCAGTTTGTTTACATCTCCTTGAAACCCCGCCGTTGTACTTTCTCATTCTAGAACCCACACTGCTGCTGCAGCACGTGGTACAGAGAGTCCTCTACAGCCCCGCCAGCAAATTACAAAGATGCGCTAACTGCTTACAGGAAACACCAGCAGCTCCATAACAACCACCTGCCATAGGAAACAACCCCTTTCTAAAGCTATTTTAATGTGTCTGTATTTCCTTGCCTTTTCAAAAATAACAAATACACGTTGCTATGTAATTGCATGCTGTTCTCTGTAGACAGCATCTGCTGACTGTACGTGCATACTGTTTTATTCCACGTGGCACTTTGATCCGTTTTGGTTTCCTTGCCTGTCTATTTTTATATTCAACATGTTTAACATGACTGTATAACACACATTTACAACTATACTTACAGAAGCACCAGCATGCATTTCTGAGCGCCTTTTCACCTTAGATAAATATCGCCACTTGAATTTTACTGGAGAGCAGCGTTTTCACACATTTTGTTGCAGACGTGACATGGTCTGTTTCATCAGGTTCTACAGATGTACTCGTATTTATGTTTTCAAAGGCAATGCACTGGTTTGGCTCCGTTCTCGGGGACAGTGGTATGAGACGATACTAAAATTGTTTTGTGAAATGAGAATACGCAAATTTAACTTTATAAAAAGCAGGTTTACGACTCAAAGGTGTTCCTAAATTGTTTTGCAACATTTTTATTTCAAAGAGAGTTCTGTCGATTGCCCTTTTGTGTAAATGGATCATCACATTCTGGTTTTATTTTCATCTGGTTTTATTTTACATCATAAAATGGATAATATCCAGCTGAAGAATAAACAGCTAACTTGACAACTGTTTTTGAATGGGTTGAGAAGTACAAGTCACCTAGCCTGCTAACTGAATACTGCGCGGCTAATAACAAAGAGGTGTGTTTGAGTTTCTGATCCGTCTCCAAAATAACGTTCTTCGAGGAGATGCTCATTTATTTAATGGAAAGCCGGTAAATTGCTGTGTTGAATGTACTACAGGAAAGCTAAAGCAAGCGTGTGTGTTTGTTTTTTTATTGCACAAACCCCACCCCCTCGCGTTTGAGTTTTAAAGTTTATTACAGCAGGGTTTTTAAAAAGCCTAATGTGATTCAAGAAAAAAAAAAAGCAAAGTTATTTTGTTGAAAATGGGGGACACTTTAGTACTGCGTGCCACACGCTGGATTGCTTTAACAACTTCCCCGGTTCCTTGTGTATGTGTGTGCAACGCTAGTGGTAGTAAGCATGGGGCTCCCGGCTCTGACTGCAGGAGCGGCACTGCCCTTGCGGCCCCTGATGTGATGGCGAGGAAACCCCGTTGACAAGGCACTGCTTTTTCATGACGGTGAGTTTCCCTTTGAGTGTATTATAATTTTGTGATAAAAATTTCAAGGAAAAAAAACACACAACCTCCTTCCTCCCCTTCCTTCGGGGAGGGAAGAGAGTGGGAAACAAAATCTATCCGAGACAGAAAAGGGAGAGAGAGAAAAAAGATATATGAGTGAGGGAGAGACAGAAGAGGGGGGAGCAAATTAAAAGTTGCCAAATGGAGATATTAGGTTTCAAGAGGGGTCAGACTGGCTTGCCTTCTTTTTTAAAACCGTCTTGATGTTATGCAAATTTAAATAAATATTTATGGCTGGCCATTATTTAGCTCTGTTTTGGGACGGTGCAGTAACCTGAGGTTTCCAAATAAAAATAATGGGAAAGACCACGTTAGGTTTTCAGGGCCAAATTAGAAACGAGAGATCGAAAAAGAAAGATTTTCGCCACGTTACACCTGTGCTCAGGAACGTAAAGGATTTATTTAACCTGGCAGTTATGTATTTCGACAAAATATTTTACGTAGTTTCAAACAAGGAAACAAAAGCGAGGAAAGCTTTCGGCGGAAGACTGCCATCACCTCGGCGAAAGAAAAAAGCGTATGTGATCACAGGGCGACTTTCTTTGTGTGATCTGTCAATTGAGTCTATTTTTGGACATTAAAAATTGCTACACATTACATTTCTAAAAAGCGAAGACAGAAATAGGTTTCCGATCTAGATTAGAAGGGAGAGTGAGTGAGTAAATTAGAGAGAGAGAGAGAGAGACTGACCGAGAATTTTTTGCTGATGCGCACCAAATTGAGTAAAAAAAAAAAGAATTTTTCAATGACTCATTGAACTGGTTTAAAATTCGTTTTCTTTTTATTTTCCACCCCCTTGATGAGGTTGCGAGAGGAAGGGAAAAAAAGAAAAATAATCTTTTATAATCTCCTCCCTCTTTTTCTCTCTTCTCTTTCTGGTTAACGCGCTTTTTTTTTTTTTTTTTAATCATGTTCGCCGATCTCTCGGGTGTTTCGATTTTCTCTTCCTGCGTGTGCAAGCTTGTTTTTTTTTTAATTTTGTTTCTATTTTTTTTTATCGAAAATCGTTTGAGGTTGTTTACCGCAGCGAAATGAAAGATGTTTTAAAATGGCTGCATTTCTAAAGACTGATGGCTTAGTTCTGGGTTGTTATGTTTACTTACTGTGCTGCTACAGATAAGTAGAAAAACAAACACGTCTTCTCCGTTTTATAATGTTAAAATGTAATCACTATCGATACCTTTTTAACGTTTGTTTTATTAGGGATGATTTACAACATCGAGGTCTGTTTTTTATTTGTAAAATAAAACGTTTAAATTAAATTTATGTTGGGAGTTTTATTTAACAATGGGTTCCAAAAAGAAACGATTATTATTTTGAATGTATAAACATTTTTTTTAAAAAAAATTGTGCAGGGTTATTGTGTTTTTTGTGCTGTTTTTGATGCAACACTAACATATTTATTTTATTATACCTTCTTTAAGTGATCGTTGTATTTGGATTTCATCACGTTGTATTTTCTCGTTGTTTAGTATACTTTTTACAATCTGAGTAGTATTTACAAATTTTAAAGCTGCCAAAAAATGCTCTTTGGTTATTTAGATGGTCTGTTAAATAATTCAAGATGGGAATACAGAAACATGTTCTTGGTTGGGCCTTGGAACAAAACACCTTTTGTTCGGATTTACGTAGTGATGTGTGTTTTTTTTTAAAACAGTGTACGGCAGATGAAGTACCTTTTGTAACATGTTATAAAAGTGTATTTTTGTATTGACTCGCCGGCGTTATTATATTAATATTAAAATTAATGTTTTTGAAAACGGCTTTGACTGGCACTATCACAGGGTGTGTGGCGCAGTTATTAACGACCGCCATCATTTTAAGACAAGCAAAAAAAAAAAAAAAAACAATACTATTGTATTCTTTCATAACGTAAATATTATGTTTCAATTCTTTGAATAAACAGTACATTTTGCGAAACGGTTACACTGAATTACCTGTAGTTGTAAAATATAAACACATCCTGAGTAGACTGCTTTTTGTACATTGGTAAGGCAGTTATTTGGTACAGTACACATATATTTGTTTATAAAGCACGATTGCAGTGTGTGTGTATGTATGTATGTATGTATGTGTGTCTATCCTATCTATCTATATACACACACACACACAAACAATTCATTTTGCTATATGCCCACGTGGGGGAGGGGATTCAAACACCTGGAAACAATTTAATTCCTAATTTAAGAATTCTAATAATAGCTATTTATTTTCTTTTCTTCATGACCTCTTATATTCAGTTTACTGTTTTTGTAAAACTAGTTTCATGGGCTCCTGTTTTTTGAAGTTCCGCTATTGTACAATACTTTTGACCTGTGTCAGTATTAATAAAGTGTTCTTAATTAGCCTAATCCAGGGCTATTAGGTTTTATGGATTGGTACTTCTCAGCTAAGAGCTCTCTGTTTGCATCCATCAAGCTATTGTATTTTGTGATCTCCAGAATGAGCATAGTGCTACTCTACCATATGTGTCCGGGTAACCCACTGCTCTCATCAGAGAATACCCTGGATACAAACCCAAGTTCCCCATTAGGCACACATTTACTACCATAACAATGACCAGCAGTGCCTGTTCTTTCCTTGTCACTAGTAAATGCAGGGGGCTTAAATGACCCAAAAGTCTTCTGTTTTTCTGTTCTGTAACACATTCCTTTTTCACGCATGCTCATATCTGTGTTATAAACCACTGGCTGGCAAATGGATAAGGGTGTCGGCTAATAAATAAATAAATAATAGTAATAATAATAATAATAATAATAATAATAAATGCATCCTAATTGGCTAAAACAAAGGTTAATAATCTTTGGTATGCGTCCCGAGATCTGGTCACCCCCAAACATATAATTACAAAGTACACAAAGCATGTCAAATATTTTCATTGACTTAAGTGTAGTCACAATGCACAGAGGGCATTACCAGAGGCAATGGACTGGTTTGGCCAATAAGCCCATCCATGTTTCAGGGAGTGCTTTGTGTACCTCATCTGAAATGATACCGAAGCAATGCGGACAGCACAGGATTGGACCTGCGAGAGCAGCCCTGTGGCTTCATGGGGCTAATAGGTAAAGATTGTGAGATTTCAAAACAGTCACAAATGAAAGGTAGAATTTACAGCACTGAATTGTTGATGCTTGTTACCAATTTAAAGTTATAAAACTTGCAATTTAGGCAAGTATAAAACAAAAGTGTAGAACATAAATGTTATACATAATGGGGATTCTACGTCATGTGTTTGTTGCAACACGGTATTGAAATATAAATCTATTTAAATTGTGCTGGGGTCCCAGACAAACAAATACTGTGGCATGACCCAATAGTTAAAATATTCAAATGAACAAAGTGGGTACTATTCAGATTTAACAAGCTGCTTAAATAGGGCTAGTGTTATTACATGTACATCGCAGTGCTTACAAGTGAGCATTTCCCAAGTCACTTTTATTGTGTATATTCCAGGAAAAATAAAGTTTAGTGAAAATTTCAGCACTAAAGTAACTTATAAGAAAGGCTACTGTAATACAACTAACGAAATAGTGTCACGTCTTGTACTGAAGAATAACTAGAATTAGGCATATCAATATTAGTATATTACAGTTACTGCTCTGCAGTGTTGAATGGAGTTGTCATTCATATACTACTAGAGCGCTCTGCAGTGTTGAGTGGAGTTCTCTTTCCTATACTACTAGAGCGCTCTGCAGTGTTGAGTGGAGTTCTCTTTCCTATACTACTAGAGCGCTCTGCATTGTTGAGTGGAGTTCTCTTTCCTATGCTACTAGAGCGCTCTGCAGTGTTGAGTGGAGTTCTCTTTCCTATACTGCTAGAGCGCTCTGCAGTATTGAGTGGAGTTCTCTTTCCTATACTACGAGAGCGCTCTGCAGTGTTGAGTGGAATTCTCTTTCCTATGCTACTAGAGCGCTCTGCAGTGTTGAGTGGAGTTCTCTTTCCTATACTACTAGAGCGCTCTGCAGTGTTGAGTGGAGTTCTCTTTCCTATACTGCTAGAGCGCTCTGCAGTATTGAGTGGAGTTCTCTTTCCTATACTACGAGAGCGCTCTGCAGTGTTGAGTGGAATTCTCTTTCCTATGCTACTAGAGCGCTCTGCAGTGTTGAGTGGAGTTCTCTTTCCTATGCTACTAGAGCGCTCTGCAGTGTTGAGTGGAGTTCTCTTTCCTATACTACTAGAGCGCTCTGCAGTGTTGAAAGGGGTTAATCCCAAATGAGGAACACCTTTTTCGTTTCTGAAATCTGCTCTCACATATTTGCCAAAGCTGTGTCTTGCTGACCATGACATTTCTTTATATAAAGACAAATATATAAAGTACTGGAACCCAGTGTGAATCCTTGCTTCAAATGTGAACCCTCCCCTTAAAGCTGTTTGGATTGGAAATGGGGACAGGCGAAGGGTTGGGCTCTTGGAAATGGGGACAGGTGAAGGGTTGTGTTTAGAAATGGGGACAGGCGAAGGGCTGGGCTCTTGGAAATGGGGACAGGTGAAGGGTTGGGCTCTTGGAAATGGAGACAGCTGAAGGGTTGTGTTTGGAAATGGAGACAGCTGAAGGGTTGGGTTTGGAAATGGGGACAGGCGATGGGTTGGGTTTGGAAATGGGGACAGGCGAAGGGTAGGGTTTGCTTGACATCATACAACCACCACCTTCCCACCTGTGGGGAGAGTAAAATATATTTTATGTAAAGTATGAAACCAAAAATACTCTCTGGATTGCAGAAATGACTCTGGACCCTGGAGTCCAGTCTATTTTCCACACTAGATAGTGATGGGAACAATCTGTAGAATCTGATTTATATTCACCCTTAAGACAATAATTGTAACAGCTTTTAAAAAAACACTTTAATGCAACAAATAAAACAACAGTGATGAAGATATGCATTCAATATTAAGAATTAAAACTATTATTAACTTACGGATGAGTTAAAAACTGAAAAATCGAATGTGTTGTATTGAATGCAGCAATGTGATGTGTGTTGTCTTCCTGGACAGTTCCATCAGTTTAAACTCTTTTCTTCACACAGGAACTTAAAGGTGTTAAATGAATATCTTCAGGTGCCACGCTATAACTCAGTAAGTGGTGCTTTTTGTTCAATTGTAAAAGCGTTCTTTCTTTTGGTTATTGTTAGTTTAAGGGTCCCTCCTGGTAAACCATATCATTAGTTTTATCTTCCTGGTGTGGGAGAGGCGTCAGGTTAGACTTGCCTGCAGCAGAACACTGCTTGCAGATTGGGAGTGAATTGGAGAGCTACAGTACAGTACATCAAGTGGCTTTGTTATTTGAATCCATCAGAAATCCTGCTTGAAACCCTGGGCCCTTTAAATGAAACACAAAGCTGTAAAATCAGTCTAGAACAGTTTCATTCTTTTAAGCCATTTCGTTAGGCCCATCCGTCTGTTTACTGAAGTTTCAATGTAACTACAGTATATACAAAAGGATGGCACTTTTACAAGGTGTGGAATTGCAGACGGAAAGCAAACATTTGTGATTCTTCTCAAAACTCTTATCTCAATATATATCTGAACCCCGGATAACCTCTGTTCTGTGTCTGGCTCTAACAGCTCAGATGCTAACACTGTTCTGTGTTTGGCTCTAATCGCTCAGATGCTAACACTGTTCTGTGTTTGGCTCTAATCGCTCAGATGCTAACACTGTTCTGTGTTTGGCTCTAATCGCTCAGATGCTAACACTGTTCTGTGTTTGGCTCTAATCGCTCAGATGCTAACACTGTTCTGTGTTTGGCTCTAATCGCTCAGATGCTAACACTGTTCTGTGTCCGGCTCTAATCGCTCAGATGCTAACACTGTTCTGTGTTTGGCTCTAATCGCTCAGATGCTAACACTGTTCTGTGTTTGGCTCTAACAGCTCAGATGCTAACACTGTTCTGTGTTTGGCTCTAATCGCTCAGATGCTAACACTGTTCTGTGTTTGGCTCTAATCGCTCAGATGCTAACACTGTTCTGTGTCTGGCTCTAATCGCTCAGATGCTAACACTGTTCTGTGTCCGGCTCTAATCGCTCAGATGCTAACACTGTTCTGTGTCCGGCTCTAATCGCTCAGATGCTAACACTGTTCTGTGTCCGGCTCTAATCGCTCAGATGCTAACACTGTTCTGTGTTTGGTATCATAATACAGTAGTCTCCACATATAGGAACACCTCCTAAGGGAACACTTCGCCTAAGGGAACACTCTTGCGGTGAAACTGATTTTTCCCATTGTAAAGGAACAGGAACTTCGCTTAAAAGAACACCTTCTTGGCACCGATAGCAATGAGTTCACAACTGGTACAGTACTGTTTTGCAACCTGATAACTCATTATCATCAAACTTAAAATGGTTTATTAACTCTTTTCAAAAGCAACTTGTCATCGCGGGAGTTTCTTGAGGCACACTGATTGGTTTATTAATCTTTCCAGAACTGTCATCATGTCATTGCCTCGTTTTGTATTCAGATTTCCACGAGTTCACCTCATCGCTACAAAATGGCATGTAAACAAATGGCGAAATGCGGCACTGTTTCTCTTGCTACAAAAAGTTGGAAATTGTTCGAGCTCTTGAAAAAAACCTGAATCACACACAAGTCGCCGAGCAATTTGGCGTTTCCCATTCTGGTGAGTTGCTTCACCATTCTGTTAAATAATGTGCATGTCTTGTATAGTGCTGCTGCATTTTGTAACGTGTGTCGCGGTGCTGTGTTAATCTAGTTTGACAGTTTATTAACGTTAGTTTGTCTGTTACTTTATTATTATATTTTAACATACACTTGCCTATTGCTTTTCTTTTACTTATTCAGTTCATTTCATATGTTGATACACATGCATCACGTACAGTGTTCTCATGGAGTGTGTGCATCGTGTGATGTGTTTTAAGCAGTGTTCTCATGGAGTGTGTGCATCGTGTGATGTGTTTTAAGCAGTGTTCTCATGGAGTGTGTGCATCGTGTGATGTGTTTTAAGCAGTGTTCTCATGGAGTGTGTGCATCGTGTGATGTGTTTTAAGCAGTGTTCTCATGGAGTGTGTGCATCGTGTGATGTGTTTTAAGCAGTGTTCTTGTGTTCTCATGGAGTGTGTGCATCATGTGATGTGTTTTAAGCAGTGTTCTCATGGAGTGTGTGCATCATGTGATGTGTTTTAACCAGTGTTCTCATGGAGTGTGTGCATCATGTGATGTGTTTTAAGCAGTGTTCTTGTGTTCTCATGGAGTGTGTGCATCATGTGATGTGTTTTAAGCAGTGTTCTCATGGAGTGTGTGCATCATGTGATGTGTTTTAACCAGTGTTCTCATGGAGTGTGTGCATCATGTGATGTGTTTTAAGCAGTGTTCTCATGGAGTGTGTGCATCATGTGATGTGTTTTAACCAGTGTTCTCGTGTTCTCATGGAGTGTGTGCATCATGTGATGTGTTATAATCAGTGTTCTTGTGTTCTCATACTTTCAGTTGTCATGGATGATGACGATGACCGTCGTCTTCTAGATATAATAGGGTAAGTGAAACCCTAATGAAGTATATGCAGCGCTGACAGTCATTTGGATTCATTTGTTTTTGAGCAAAGCAACTCCGAGGGGGTAGTGAAAGGTATTTGATGATGTCACAGGACAAGCCATTGGGAACACAAGGGTGCAATAAATAACAATACCTGTAGTGGGTGCTCTTGAATCCCTAATCACATGGTTTACTGACTATGGGCCATGTTTTCAAAGAGTTTCTTCCATTATTCAATTAACTTCTATTTTTTGAAAGGAGAAAGAATCATGTTTAAAACAAAACACACTGAGAGTGCTTAAGTGGACTTTTTTCAGTACAAAAATTTATCTTGGTGGTTTGGTCCTATTTTTTTTGTTTTAAAGAAACAGGCATTAATAAAAGACTGGAGTGAACTCTTTGGAAGTATGGTCCTGTGAGCATTACATCACCAAGTGATGTCCATAGAATATTATACAGGGCTACTGATTCTCCATTGTGGTGAATAAAACCAAATTCCACTGTTCAGAAATGACCAAGTCCGCTTTTCCCACTGTGTTTTTTTCAATGTATTGAAATAATTAAACATGGCATTTGAACATAAATATAATGTTGGTAGTTAAAGTTCAATTACAAATATTACCACAATTTTCTTTTTCTTTTTAAATGTTTTTTATTAAAGCCAAGATTTTCAATCAGACTCTTGCCGCTATAATAGTAACTAAAGCACCTGAAGGCACTTCAGACATGTTATAATGTTAATTTATTTATTTTTCTTTTTTCTCTTTTTAAAAAATGTAGTCATCGTCAATGGTTTTTACCCCGGTTTTCTCCGCAGTGTGGAATGCCCAATTTTTTTTATCCAGGTTCACCGCTGCACCCCCCACCCCCCCCCACCCCCCCCCCCCGATTCCTGCCAATCCGTCATTTTTCGCACTGCGGATCCACAGCGAAGCAACCAGACCTATAGTGCCGGAGGACAGCACAGATCTGAACGGCTCCAGTGCAGACCCGCAGGCGCCCTTTCAGCCGTTGCGCGGTGAACCGTGGATTCCCCTGCCGACCAAAGCCCTCCCTACCCGGGCAGCGCTCTGCCAATTGTGCGCCGTCCCCCAGGAACCCCCGGTCACGGTCGGATTCAAGCCTGCGGTCTCCAGGCTATAGGGTGCGTCCTGCACTCCACGCAGAGCGCTTTTACTGAATGCGTGTGACAAAGTGGTTGATTGTGATGCAGTGCAGGAATAACACAGACAGAGAATGTAATCCGGTATGGAAAAGGGGTATTTTATTTTTATACTCCAGGTCTGGTGACCAAAGCAATGATCCCCAGCAATGTGTAATCTAGATATAATAGGGTAAGTGAAACCCTAATGAAGTATATGCAGCGCTGACAGTCATTTGGGGTTAAATAATAACAGGTTGCAGTCCCAAACAATAAACACAGGTATCCCTCCCACAATATACAACCACGGTCACCAGTCCTGGGTGTGTGCTGTAGTGCTTGTGGTGGGTGATACAGTTTAATGAGTGACAAATACTGCACTGCTATTCCAGGTTTTATGCTGGCCCTTAGCGACAGCTCCGGAACGTGTTAGCTGTCTATAAAACACAAATAACAATTACAGACAAGACAAACAAACACCCACAATATTTTATAAAATGCTGCACGGGTCCTTCTGGGTTATGTTTCCGTAACCAAAGCGAAGGAAAAGATTTGCGATTCTCCGTCCCCTTTATGCTGTCACGCATGACCCCTTGGTAAACGAGTGCAGCTGTCTCTACTGTCTGCAGCTGCTACGTCATTTACCTTCCGGGTCAATACATTCCTGCTACAGTCTCTCGCCTTCTTCCAGACTGACCGACTTCCCGGCCCGGAGAAAGAACTGTCAGGCCAGCCTGTCCAAAGACTTCTCCTTTCGCTGCTTAGCGCCCTCACAGGTCGGGAGGGAGATTTACAACCTAAACTCATTGTATTTCTGTCACAATGCGCCACTCGGGAGCCCTTCTCATAATGTTTATAAACATCACTTGGCTCATTGCTGGCATTAAAATAAGAATTATTTACAGCAGTTCAGAAAAGTCCAGCACTGCTGTGAGAATCATATTTACAGTCTTCCACTAACACTGGCATTACAATAACACTAAATCATATGAAACAGTTTAGTAACAGTCCAGCAATGTCATGTGAGAGAAATCCTATATACAGCGACACAAATGAAGTTTAGCGTTTTACTGGCATTTCAATAACTAGGATAATGAAACAGTGCTTGACTGACTGGTGGCTCTAACAGGTTCAGTGCTGTACCACCCCATTCTAATTTAAATAGCGCCTGTTTTAATGTTTTCATGTTATTTGCTAAGTGGAACAAGAGGCGTCTTTATGAAACAAACGGTGTGTAGTGTAGTGACCACATCCTTTACACAGTGAAGCGATCACTTTCCTTTAAGGAACGTATTGCTAGAAAAAGCTTTAAGCTTGTTTCTTCATTGTCCGATTATATCATTTCATTAAGAAACGGTCATGGTTTAACATTGCTAATTATAGGGTTATTAAATGCAGGTAGAGTGTAAAGAAATAAACTAAACAACTGGCAAAGTGATCTGGTATTGACATTATCAATCGAATGACACACATTTTCAGAACAGTATCGCACCACCCTCATATAGACAATGAGAAAATGGTTTTGCTCTGTCTTCTGCTGAAACATTGCATTTTTTTTCTTCATTGGTGCAGCCACCATGTTGAGTTCCAGCAGAGACGTTCGAGTGAAGTCACATGATGAATGAACTCAGCTTGGCTGGGTGGAGTGCAAAAATAGAAAATATAACCGGAGTTGCGAGGTGAAAAAGACAACATTGAAAAGTGCCGTTCCCAAAATGTCTAAATCCATTCCCAATGCCTAATTCTGCGATTCCGTCCCAGATTCCGCGATTGCAGAAAATCACTAGCGCTAATTATATAGGGTGCTGTTTGGTGCTGATATAAAAGATGCTTTTAAAATGCTGTTGGAATTTGCAGGTCTGTGTTTTGCTCTGGACTTTCAGCTTCATGTCTTTCTTACCCAGGATGTGCAGGCATTAAATGATTATCTTCATGTCTTTTACACAGGGATGTGCAGGCATTACATGATTATCTTCATGTCTTTTACACAGGGATGTGCAGGCATTAAATGATTATCTTCATGTCTTTTACACAGGGATGTGCAGGCATTAAATGATTATCTTCATGGCTCAAGCAGTAAATCAGTAAGTGCCTCTCTTTGCATTGTATGTATGATCCTCCTGACGAACAACACTTAGGAAGGATGTGTTAAATATGTTCTTCCATGTCAACACTGAATAGGGAAATGCAGCCCGAATATTTTGGATTATTTGATTATTTTGGTTTTATTAACCCCACCCTCTGTTCTTGGAGAATTATGTATTGTATCCAATGTGCTTGAATGAAGTCTTCACTGTACACCGCTAAACATAAATCAAATAAAAGGAGTTATCCACAAAAAAACAATAATAAAAATGGCATGCAGAAACACTTCATGGATGCATTGTACAGTGTGTAAACCACACTGGCGAGCTAGAGTGAATGCGTTGTACTGTGTGTAAGCCACACTGGCGATCTAGAGTGAATGCGTTGTACTGTGTGTAAGCCACACTGGCGAGCTAGAGTGAATGCGTTGTACTGTGTGTAAGCCACACTGGCGAGCTAGAGTGAATGCGTTGTACTGTGTGTAAGCCACACTGGCGAGCTAGAGTGAATGCGTTGTACTGTGTGTAAGCCACACTGGCGAGCTAGAGTGAATGCGTTGTACTGTGTGTAAGCCACACTGGCGAGCTAGAGTGAATGCGTTGTACTGTGTGTAAGCCACACTGGCGAGCTAGAGTGAATGCGTTGTACTGTGTGTAAGCCACACTGGCGAGCTAGAGTGAATGCGTTGTACTGTGTGTAGGCCACACTGGCGAGCTAGAGTGAATGCGTTGTACTGTGTGTAAGCCACACTGGCGATCTAGAGTGAATGCGTTGTACTGTGTGTAAGCCACACTGGCGAGCTAGAGTGAATGCGTTGTACTGTGTGTAGGCCACACTGGCGAGCTAGAGTGAATGCGTTGTACTGTGTGTAAGCCACACTGGCGATCTAGAGTGAATGCGTTGTACTGTGTGTAAGCCACACTGGCGAGCTAGAGTGAATAAATAAAGGTAGAAACACTGTCTTTCCAGATTGAAGAAGATGACCTGGCCAGCGCTGCCTTCGGTTCAGCCAACTCCCTGTTTGCCAGTTCCACTGTGAGTACAGAGGAGCCTGCTTCACTTCTCTGTGCTGTGTTGTAGTTTTACCTCTGGATGTTATACCTGTATTGCTAATTTTATATAGCTCTTAATATAATGTTTATAATGCACAACCAGGCATAGTGGTACCACTTTACCCCCCACAAATTAATTAGAAATCTTGACCATTTACTGAATTCATGGTACTAACCTTCAGAAGTGTTTAAATTGTTCAAAGATGGCAAGGTGGAGTGGCTGCAGACACCATACACTTGTATTCTGTGTGTTATATCCAATCAGCATATCTAGAAATAACACTTCCTCTGTAAATATGTTATACATACACATCATTGGGTCCCCTTGAACTGTTACAGTGGGGAGTAGGATGTAGTCATATGACAAGTGTTGGCAGAAAGGTTTTCTATACACTGAATGTTCAAGTTAGATATTGACTGGATTCTTTTTCTATATATATTGTTGCAGAGTGCCGGCCCCCCGATCCTGAAGGATGTGAGTAACCACCTGGGGGGACCTGCGGAGGCGGGGCTGCAGCTCTCCAGCAGCCTGCAGTTCCTGGAGGACGAGCTTGGGGGCGCCTCTCCCCCGATGGGGGGTGAGCTGGGGGAGGAGCAGCCCTTCGACATCCTGCAGAAATCCCTCCAGGAGGCCAACATCACAGAGCAGACCCTGGCTCAGGAGGCCTTCCTGGAGTCGTCCTCCCTCGGCCCGGGCCAGCCCTTCCCTCAGCAGCTGGGGCTGTCGCACCTCCCTCTCCTGCAGCAGCCTACGGGGGGGCACTTCCCTAACATGCAGCCCCACGGCTTCATCCAGCAAGTCCACCCCCAGCACCTGCGCAACGGACACCCAGCCGGCCACATCCAGCTGCTGGGCTCCTTCAATACCCAGCCCCCCATGATGACCATAAACAACCTGGAGCGACCCCAGATCATCCTGAAGTCGGGCCAGCCCTCCTCCCCCGGTATGGGCAGCGGGCTGCTGGTCCAGAGGCAGCCCAGCAGCAGCAGTGCCGGCTGTGTTCCCATGTTCAGCCGCTCCGTGGGCACACAGCTGGCCATGCCCTTCAAAGGCTGTGGGCGCCAGACTCCCCTGCCGCTGCAGAACATCATCATACAGAGGGATCCTTCTCAGTCTCTGGGGGGGAACGCTGCCATGGCTGCAAACCAGAGCCAGAAAGGGCCCATTAGCATTCAGCCCAAGCCCCTGCAGGTGGGCCATCAGACTGTGTACAGTGTGAACAGCATGGGAATCCAGTCCCAGCAGCAGCAGCAGGGCAGCCCCTACGTCTCAGACAGCTCTCCCCAAGCAGGCCAGCAGCAGCAGCAGATGACAGTCGACATCGCCAGTCATCCAGGGCTGCGGAAAGCCACGCCCGGGCACCAAGGGATCAACCACTCTGCCAGCAGTATTGTGATCCACTCTCCCATGGGAGGGCAGCACCAGCAGCTCCAGCAGCAGCCCCACTTATCTCAGAACCAGTTCCTGCTCCCTACCTCCCTCTCCGTCACCCCCAGCTCCATGGGACACAGCGTCCAGGCTCTGAATGGACAGATCCTGCACACCCAACAGGGCCAGCTGCTATCTAACAATGCCGACTCAGCCTTCAGCAACCAGACTTCCGCTAACCCCTCCTACTCTGGCTCCATCCTGGCCAATCACAATGCAGCTGTGCAGCTGGTTTCCGGGCAGAGCTTTGCAGCCCCTGGAGGGCAATTCTTAGTTAATCAGCAGCTACAGCAGGTCTCTCCCACTGTGCTGCATCTCTCGCCTTCCCAGGGGAACATGCCTACAGCCCGGGCAGGGTTCCCCATGAGTGGGCAGCCGGGATCCGTGATGGTCCAAGGCGTTCAGATCCAGAACAGGTTTGCTGTCATGAACTCGACTGGCTCCATGCATACTGGCTACGGAGCTCAGAGCCAGCCGGGGGTTCAAGGAGGCACTGCCCAGCAAGCCCTGCAGCAGCAGATACAGGTCAGGCAGCAGGTACCCGTCAGCATGGGCCACCGCTTCCTCATCCCTGTGTCCCAAGCATCCAGCACCAGCACTCTGCACGTGGGGAATCAAGTGGCACAGCAGCAGCACTTTGAAACACAGCAGTTTGGGCAGAATCAGGTACAGCTTCCCACTGCATGTGCAGTGCTGAGTGTTACTCATTTGCATTTTTTATTTTATTTATGAAAGTGGCATATGTACGACTTGTTTCACAGGCCCTGATTAGCACTAATTGTGAAACTAGCCTTTGCAGGTGAGTGATGCTAATACTGCAGGAAAATGTTCAATTTGTTTGTTAAAAATGATTCATTTGTCTTGTATACCTTGTGCAGCAATCAGAAGAGTTTGATCATTCACCCCTACAGTTTTACAAAACTAATTAGTCGAGGCTTTTGAACAGGTCTGCAGGGTTAAGTTCATTCCAGCTCCAGTGGACTAACGGGTTATTCACCCTCTTATAGCAATTCATTATTTCATGTGGGGCTGGAGTGACACAGATCATTGTCATGCACACAACACCTGGCACCCTTGCCACCATCATACATGGTTTGTGTCTCATCAACCACAGAAGGAGGAAACATCGTCCTCCCCAGAATTCGGTCCACTTGAGCTGGAATGACCCAAGAGATAGCCAGGGTTTTAAAATCCATTCTCACCTCTTGTTAGCATTATCAGCAGCATGATCACATTATCACTTCTGGTGATGCAGTACCTCTCTCTATCCCACTTGATTTAATAGCTGTTGTTTTATCTGAACTAACTTTGCAGGTTCAGAAGGAATCAATGATTCAGACATCAGCAGGATTTGTTTCAAAGCTGCAGGATGGCTCAAGACAACCTCAGTTGGCCAACCTCCTCAGTAACAAAGGCAAGACTTCTTTTCAAGGGATTATAGTGGAATATCCTATCCCTCATTAATTATGCCTTTTGTTTTTTTTTTAATCCATCTATTTCATGAGCATAAAATTAATATTTCCACTTTGTTCGTAGCTGGTAAGGTCTTGGGTGGATCATCGACAAACTTAGAGAATATACTGCACCTGCAGAACAGAGTGTCCGGACAGACTCCCCTTCATCAGAGCACACAGGTACCAGGCTTCAGATACTTAGAGAATATACTGCACCTGCAGAACAGTGTGTCCGGACAGACTCCCCTTCATCAGAACACACAGGTACCAGGCTTCAGATACTTAGAGAATATACTGCACCTGCTTAATAGTGTCCAGACAGAGCCCCCTTCATCAGAACACACAGTTCAAATGCTTTGGCACACGTGGGACAAATGCATTCGGAAGTGGTTTTTTACCAATGTGTGTGTGTTGTTTGTGTGAATGAGGAAACGTCTTGTGTGTTTGCACAGTCTCAGACCTGTTCCTTTTAAAAGGCTGAATGCTGCCCAGCACGACGACACTGTGTGCTTGGTGCCGGTGACGTCGTGCCGGGCTGTGTGCTCGGTGCCGGTGTCGTCGTGCCGGGCTGTGTGCTCGGTGCCGGTGTCGTCGTGCCGGGCTGTGTGCTCGGTGCCGGTGTCGTCGTGCCGGGCTGTGTGCTCGGTGCCGGTGTCGTCGTGCCGGGCTGTGTGCTCGGTGCCGGTGTCTTCGTGCCGGGCTGTGTGCTCGGTGCCGGTGTCGTCGTGCCGGGCTGTGTGCTCGGTGCCGGTGTCGTCGTGCCGGGCTGTGTGCTCGGTGCCGGTGTCGTCGTGCCGGGCTGTGTGCTCCAACTCATTCTATTTGGGGGTTTGGTTCTCTGTTGGGTGGAGGAATGCTGGATGCTGAGGTAACACACAGATTGTGTGGAAACTGCTGTTGACACGGCAGGATCTGAGTTTTAATTTATCTTCTGTGTTGTTCAACATTGTCTCACTCTCAGGTTGGTACACAGAAGAGGCCAGCATCTCAACAGCTAACAAAAGGAAGCTTGTGAGTAAACTATGCTGATTCATTTATGCATTTACTGTCTCATCTACAGCTGACACTTTTATAAAAGTTTCCTGAAGCAAAAGCATAGCTGAGTGAAATTAAGCACAGTGTAAACATAGGTAAGCAATGTAAATGACAAAGAGGTATGTTAAAGCATATTTAAAAGAGATAACTACAAGAAAAGCATCCTGAGCACATGTACTGTGGTAGACTTTTTTAAGGTTGTATCTTCTGGTAATGCCCTCATGTTGAGTTCTTTGTGTCAAAGACATGTTTCTAGAGACCAAGTTGGCAGTTCATCTAAACTTAAGATTTGAATTCCATCTTTATGACTTCTTTTTTTAAGTTGCACACAACACTGCAGTTATGAGGGGTGCTTGTTATTCTTGTCTGAGAGCAACACAATGGTTTCTGAAAGTTCCACTGCTTACCCAGGATTCCAGTGAGCTGGTCCTCATCTCTGGTGTGTTTTGTGATCAAGCTTCATGTCTTCTTGCAGTATCCTACAACAGCTGCACAAGAACCAGACCTGCGTCCATGCAGCCGACCGCTCCCCCTTCACTTGTGTGGACGAGGCGATACACAGACTGCTGCCTTACCACGTCTTTCAGGGATCGCTGCCCTCCCAAGAAGAGTTTACAAAAGGTACAGTGCGCTTGCATCAACCTCTTTGTATTCAGTCTTTATAAATGTGTACTGTCCAGTGCACAGTGGTGTCTGTGCTGAGCAGTGCTTGCACGGTGGTGTCTGCTGAGCAGTGCTGTCTGTGCTGAGCAGTGCTTGCACGGCGGTGTCTGTGCTGAGCAGTGCTTGCACGGCAGTGACTGTGCTGAGCAGTGCTTGCACGGCGGTGTCTGTGCTGAGCAGTGCTTGCACGTGGTGTCTGTGCTGAGCAGTGCTTGCACGGCGGTGTCTGTGCTGAGCAGTGCTTGCACGGCAGTGACTGTGCTGAGCAGTGCTGTCTGTGCTGAGCAGTGCTTGCACGGTGGTGTCTGTGCTGAGCAGTGCTTGCACGGCAGTGACTGTGCTGAGCAGTGCTGTCTGTGCTGAGCAGTGCTTGCACGGCGGTGTCTGCTGAGCAGTGCTTGCACGGCGGTGTCTGTGCTGAGCAGTGCTTGCACGGCGGTGTCTGTGCTGAGCAGTGCTTGCACGGTGGTGTCTGTGCTGAGCAGTGCTTGCACGGTGGTGTCTGTGCTGAGCAGTGCTTGCACGGCGGTGTCTGCTGAGCAGTGCTTGCACGGCGGTGTCTGCTGAGCAGTGCTTGCACGGCGGTGTCTGTGCTGAGCAGTGCTGTCTGTGCTAAGCAGTGCTTGCACGGTGCTGTCTGTGCTGAGCAGTGCTTGCACGGCGGTGTCTGCTGAGCAGTGCTTGCACATGGGGTGTCAGCACAGTGTTTATTAATGCTTCACTTATTTCCTTTGTTCCTTCCTCCAGTGGATGATGAGTTTGAGGCTGTGTCCACGCAGTTACTGAAGAGAACACAAGCCATGCTGAACAAGTACAGGCGCTTACTATTGGAGGAGTCTAAGGTGATTCTGTCTTCTGTCTTTCATCTGGACATCATTAGCAGAGCATTTCACCATCACCTGGGAGCCACATATGGCTGTTTCATTATGTTAAAGAAAAATGTGCAGAATGTATTTGCTATCAGCCATTTCTTTTAACTGTTAAGGTTGAGTCTATTAGGTTATCTTGTCATGTAATTAAGTTCATGTGTCAGAGAGAGTCCCGCACTGGAGCAGCACAGCAGTTCTGTGCATGGAAGCATGCTTGTGAAGTGCTGTGAGCAGCACTGTGGGGTTTATCAGTCTGGAAATGTAACTCCCTCCCCATTCCTTTCTGTTTCTCTGTAGCGGCTCAACCCCTCCTCAGAAATGGTGATGGTTGACAGGGAGTTCAATCAGGAGGAGAGAGCCACTCTGACTCGGGGGAAGCGGCTGTCTCTCATGGACCCAGGTGAGACACAGGATCGGGAGACAGGCGTGTTCTTATTCTGGATATCGTCCAATGAAAATGGTAGAGACCCAGTGCTAAGATAATGTTTTCGGACTGTAGTGTGTGATGCGAATGTAGGTCACAGGCTGGTACTGACACCTGCCTGGGTGAATAGTGGTGTTTAATGCACGACACACTGCCTGGGTGAATAGTGGGGTTTAGTGCACAATACACTGCCTGGGTGAATAGTGGTGTTTAATGCACGACACACTGCCTGGGTGAATAGTGGGGTTTAGTGCACAATACACTGCCTGGGTGAATAGTGGGGTTTAATGCACGACACACTGCCTGGGTGAATAGTGGGGTTTAATGCACGACACACTGCTTTGGGTCTGTTCTAGTTTTAAACCAAGGTTAACACCCTGGGCTTTTTCTTAGAGATTCAGGTACAAAAATACATGGGCCCTGGTGAGATACAGAGACAGAAGAGGCTTTGTTGTTTATGAAACTAGTGGAGTTGAAGATTTTCTATAGGGTTATATATCTTCCTATTAAATTTGGTGGCTTTGTGGCTTCCATCGGATACCCAGGTTAACACTCAATACTAAATATGTAAATCCAGATACATCCTGCGGCATATCTTCATAATATACAGGAGCAAAAATACCTACAAATGCATGCACACGAATGCACTTCAGTGCAACCGCTACTCCTTTACATTGCCCTGCTTACAGGGCTTGTTTGAATGCAAAGCTTTGAAGACATTTCTGATCTCTTATCATTTCAGACGGCTTCCTGGAGGACTTCTGTTGCTTGGCCAAGCCTGCAGAGCAAAGTGCTGGTGAGGAGCCGGCGCCCCCTGACCTTGCTGTCTCCTCCCCGGGCTGCGCATCTCCGAGCCAGGCCAGGCTCCCGGGACTGAGGGCCGAGCCCAGGGGATCCAGCCCAGCTCCACGCAGCTCGTTACAGTGCGAAGCAGCAGGCAGCCCTGAGCAGACGAGAAAGGACTTGCAGACTGCCAAGCCCAGTGAGACTCTGCCCAAGGGCCCCGGAGGGGAAGCCCCTCCCCAGCAGGAGGTTTCTCTGAACCAGCACCTGGAGACGGCAATCAAGAGCATCCTGGACCTGAAGAAAAACCAGAGACTCCCACTGAGCAGTAACAAGAGTAATAATAACAATAATATTAATAATAACAATAATAATAATAACAGCAGCACTGCCACGCCCCCCGCACCGCCAGCACCCCCCCCACCCATCAGCACAGCACAGCCCAGTTCCACATCCGCTGAGCCACCAGCAGGGCGGCGCTCCGACAAGCCCCTCACTCCTCGGGCTGGCCAGGGTGCAGCAGACACAGACTCGGCTCTCGAAGCAGCTGTTAACAGCATCTTAGAATGTTAGGGGGGCCATTCCCTCCACCCCACTGCTACCCGCCAAGTGCAGGAGTGCAGAGGCACTGGAGAATGGAGAGAACACAGCGTTTCAATGCACTTCAGCACAAAGGGACTTCCTGTCGTATGACGGGAGAAGGGAAGAGGTGTTTCTTTATTAGTGAAGAAACGTGTTTTTCTTGACTTTGGAGGTAAATATCTTGCCAAAAGGAGTGTGTGTCACGTCTCTATCATACTACCATACTGTGATACGGAAAAACAAGACTGTGGAGATAGCAGATTTACAAATACGTACATATGTAAGCATATGTATCTGTGGTAAAGTGTATTGAAACAGCCCTGCTTGACCCAAGCAAGCCATGTATTGTGTTCATGTTGTCTGAACTGTGAAGGGGTTCAGCCTGGGACACTAAACATGTCTGAGAAGGGCGGAAAATAACTTCTTGACCAAGTATATGAAACAGGAGCACTTTTTTTTATTTGAAGAACAGTATTTTTGTTAGTAAAATGTTTTTTTTTTTTTTTTTTGTACCTTAAAGGTATGTGAAACTCAAACCCATTGTAATGAAAAGAGGAGCTGTGTAATCTCAATTTGAGGTTCAGATGCATTGTAATGAAAAGAGGATGCTAAGGGGGCATTGCCTATAATACATTTTGAGTTGTTTTATTTTGTAGTTGAATAACCTTCCTCTGAATTCACAGCGCCCTTTTGCTGCAGGAGGTCTGGAGCGTGCCTCATTCTCTTCATGGAAAGGCTGCAGTCTTGTTTCACTCAGTAGCATGCTGGACTCCACTGAGCTGTTACTGCTCCGGATCCGCAGAGCCTCTCTTGAGCTGGTGCTGCGCTGGATCCGCAGAGCCTCTCTTGAGCTGGTGCTGCGCTGGATCCGCAGAGCCTCTCTTGAGCTGGTGCTGCGTTGGATCCTCAGAGCCTCTCTTGAGCTGGTGCTGCTCTGGATCCGCAGAGCCTCTTTTGAGCTGGTGCTGCTCCGGATCTGCAGAGCCTCTCTTGAGCTGGTGCTGCGCTGGATCCGCAGAGCCTCTCTTGAGCTGGTGCTGCGCTGGATCCTCAGAGCCTCTCTTGAGCTGGTGCTGCGCTGGATCCTCAGAGCCTCTCTTGAGCTGGTGCTGCGTTGGATCCTCAGAGCCTCTCTTGAGCTGGTGCTGCTCTGGATCCGCAGAGCCTCTTTTGAGCTGGTGCTGCTCCGGATCTGCAGAGCCTCTCTTGAGCTGGTGCTGCGCTGGATCCGCAGAGCCTCTCTTGAGCTGGTGCTGCGCTGGATCCGCAGAGTCTCTCTTGAGCTGGTGCTGCGCTGGATCCGCAGAGCCTCTCTTGAGCTGGTGCTGCTCTAGATCCTCAGAGCCTCTCTTGAGCTGGTGCTGTGCTGGATCTTCAGAGCCTCTCTTGAGCTGGTGCTATGCTGGATCCTCAGAGCCTCTCTTGAGCTGCTCAGCCTGTGTGATACAGACTTGCCTGCTCACCCCACACGCATTATTGACTGAACAAGATCTACATTCATACCTTGTCAAACTCCCAGGTCTTTATGCCGAAGTGTAAAATGCACACGTTTACGGTGAGAGGTAGAACAAAGTTTTCATGTTACAAAACTAGTTACAAACAGCGTAGGGACACTTTAGAGGTATAGAATTTTAGCTTTCGCAAGAAAGGTGCAAATTGCAAATTGGCATAAGGAACTTCCAGCTGATCTTCATTTAAAAAAACATTTATTATTATTTATTTATTTGAGCCAAATCCATACTTGAAATAGCAGCACTTTTTCTGAGGATTGACATGTAGTTGGGAATTGATATTTTCAGGACGATGTCATGTTCATTTACCATTCCACAGTCTCAGAATGAGACCTGAACTCTAAGAGCTTGGTCAGGCACTTTTATAAGCAACCACACTATTAATGGACTGTTCCTAGAGCTTGGAGGTAAATCCAAGGTGAGGAGTGAACAGGGTAGCCGAGTTAAGAGTTTCCCACTGCATTGAAATGTGAGATTCAGCGCAGGACCATATCAGAGAGTGTCTGGTTGGTGGAGAGCTGGCTGGTGGCTAGCTGGTTGGTGGAGAGCTGGCTGGCTGGTGGAAAGCTAGCTAGCTGGCTGGTGGCTGGCTGGCTGTTGGAGAGCTGGCTGGTGACTGGCTGGTTGGTGGAGAGCTGGTTGATGGCTAGCTGGCTGGTGGCTGGCTGTATGGTGGAGAGCTTGCTGGTGGCTGGCTGGCTGGTGGAGAGCTGGGTGGCTGACTGGTGGAGAGCTTGTCTGTTGTAGGGGAGAGCGCCCCCCTCTGGTTCTTTGTGGATCATCAGACTCAGTTGATGATCCCAGAAATTCTCTGTATTTTTCTTTTATAGTGGAAGGATATTAACCCTTTGCGGTCCTATGTCGGACCTGGGCCGACATTGCAATTTTCCCTTTCCGGTCCAATGTCGGACAGGGTCCAACATCATCAAAAAGACGTAAAAAACAGGTCTCTAGTCGTTTTTTTCTCCGGAAAAAGCAGAGAAAACCATTCAATGGCCGAGTGAGACCGATAGGAGCCGAGAGAAGCCAAAAAAAAAAATTACAAGAAATTTAATCTCATGAATACAGATAGCCCCGGCACCACATAGATAACACAGACATAAACAAACAAGATAGCTGCTTCTGCATCCAGCGCTCAAACAATATCACAGACATTTGCAGAGCTTTTATTAGATGTTATAGTAATAAAATAATGACTTGGATCGCATTATTGAGGAGTTTGGTGATAAAACAAGTGATCAGGAGATGATTTATCAGTATGCACTACTATGAAGAGGTATGTGAAAAATACAGCGAACAAGGGATGGGGCGGGGCTGGAGATGCAGTACTGAGTGTCCTGTTGATATGCAGTACCTTTTAAACCCGTTTTACTGTAAAAAAAAAATAATAATAAAAAAAAAAAAGACTTTTAAACAGCGCGTCTAAAATAAACTGCGCATGTGAAAATAAATTGGACCTGACGCGCCTGAGACGCGCTGAATAAATGGACCACTAAGGGTTAATATATTTATACAGTTTTTTTTTTAATTTTTAATCCACACTTCAGTGAACATTTTTTTCAATGGTTCTTTGACATGTATATACCATAGAGCAACATCTCCACTTTGGTCAGTTTGTTTGAGTGTTCAGCTCACACTGGGAAGGCTGCAGTGCTCTTCAGCTCACACTGGGAAGGCTGCAGTGCTCTTCAGCTCACACTGGGAAGGCTGCAGTGCTCCAGCTCACACTGGGAAGGCTGCACTGTCCGTTGGTCTGTGCTCCAGTTCACTCCTCTGCTTCTTCTAATATGGGCAGGATTGTTTTTCTTTGTTTTAAGAGGTTGCAGTTTTGGGACAGAGATTGTCATACATAAGTCACCATTGATACTCACAGGGGTCAGGCTGCATTAACAGCCTGAGCAATACTGCATCGCTGTGTGCAGGAGGAGTGAGCATCACCGCACGCGAGAACAAACCGCAAGCGTGGAGTGATGTCATCACTCATGCCTGTGTGTAAGGCCAGGCAGAATATACAGCAATGCAATCCATGCTTCATTTACTGTGGGCTCAAAGTCTACACTACACCAGCTTCCCTTACTTCAAGACTAGAGATTAAACATTCTCTTCTTTTAGGTTTTGACTTTTTTCTGATTCATTTTGCTGCTTGTTTTTGTAAAAGAAAGTACTTCTTTGGCCTTAACAGAGTGACTTCATGAGGAGAATGTATTGCTTCACATGTGATACACATTCTTTGCTCTGCGTTTATTGGTCTCACTTGAAACTTGATTTGTAATAAGTTTTTTGTATAAAAAAGAAAAATAGAAAAAATATTTATAATGAAATGGCAGTTATTTTTGTTATGTTGGATATAAACTTTGCACAGAGTTGTAAGTATATGGTTCACTCTTAGGTTATACATTGTTTCATTGGATGTTCACACACAAAAAAATGTTGAAATTTAATATTCAAATACAGCCAAAGACTTGAAGAGACTCCTGTGTTCTGTTTATTGTACGGAGTGAGTGGGTGTGTGTGTGTGTGTGTGTGTGTGTGTGTCTGGGTGTGTATCGCTGTGTGTGTGTGCTAGGTCTGGGTGGGTGTATGTGTGCTGGGTCTGGGTGTGTGTGTGTGTGTGTCTGGGTGTGTATCGCTGTTTGTGTGTGCTGGGTCTGGGTGGGTGTGTATCACTGTGTGTGTTGGGTATGGGTGTGTGGGTGTGTCTGTGTGTATCACTGTGTGTGTGTGCTGGGTCTGGGTGTGTATCACTGTGTGCTGGGTCTGGGTGGGTGTGTGTGTGTGTCTGGGTGTGTATCGCTGTGTGTGTGTGTGCTGGGTCTGGGTGGGTGTATCGCTGTGTGTGTGTTATTATTATTATTTGTTTATTTAGCAGACGCCTTTATCCAAGGCGACTTACAGAGACTAGGGTGTGTGAACTATGCATCAGCTGCAGAGTCACTTACAATTACGTCTCACCCGAAAGACGGAGCACAAGGAGGTTAAGTGACTTGCTCAGGGTCACACAATGAGTCAGTGGTTGAGGTGGGATTTGAACCGGGGACCTTCTAGTTACAAGCCCTTTTCTTTAACCACTGGACCACACAGCCTCCTGTGTGCTGGGTCTGGGTGGGTGTGTGTGTGTGTGTGTCTGGGTCTGTATCGCTGTGTGTGTGTGCTGGGTCTGGGTGGGTGGGTGTGTGCTGGGTCTGGATGGGTGCATGTGTGTGCTGGGTCTGGGTGGATGTATATCTGTGTGTGTTTGTGTCTGGGTGTGTATCTCTGTGTGTGTGTGCTGGGTCTGGGTGTGTATGTGTGTGTCTGGGTGTGTATAGCTGTGTGTGTGTGTCTGGGTCTGGGTGGATGTATATCTGTGTGTGTTTGTGTCTGGGTGTGTATTGCTGTGTGTGTGTGTATGGGTCTGGGTCTGGGTGGGTGTCTGGGTGTGCTCCACAATGCTCAACTGACACCTCCTGCAATCTGCATGTGTTTGACTACGTTTCTTTTTTTCCCTGTCTCTGCCGATCTGAACCCAGCTGTTTAGACCCGCCTATCTATCTCTCTGCTTGCTTTCAATCTGTTAGGGGTGCAGACTTCCATGAATTGTGGGTGTGCCAGCTCCTCAAACTCTTGTTGCTGTCTTATTTCCTGCAGCTCCATTTCTAACATACTTACTCGTTTAAGCAAGTCCTGGATCTTGCAGCACTTTACACACACTTGGTTTAGCTCTGCTGGGTTTTCTCGGATTTCCCACATCATGCAGGTGTCACAGATTACTGGCTTGAAGGCCATGTTAAATTATTATTATTTTTTGGTAAGTTGAAGTTTAGTTTTCTGCAGCTGTCAACTTGCTTTCAAACTGCTTCTAAACTGCTCTGCACTTTTCCATTAAGCACTTCTCCACGCTGTCGCTCCCACTAAGTACTTCTCCACGCTGTCGCTCCTACGAAGCACTTCTCCACGCTGTCGCTCCCACGAAACACTTCTCCACGCTGTCGCTCCCACGAAGCACTTCTCCACGCTGTCGCTCCCACGAAGCACTTCTCCACGCTGTCGCTCCCACGAAACACTTCTCCACACTGTCTCTCCCACGAAGCACTTCTCCACGCTGTCTCTCCCACGAAGCACTTCTCCACGCTGTCGCTCCCACGAAGCACTTCTCCACGCTGTCGCTCCCACGAAGCACTTCTCCACGCTGTCGCTCCCACGAAACACTTCTCCACGCTGTTGCTCCCACGAAGCACTTCTCCATGCTGTCGCTCCCACGACTCCACGCTGTCGCTCCCACGAAGCACATCTCCACGCTGTCGCTCCCACGAAGCACTTCTCCACGCTGTCTCTCCCACGAAGCACTTCTCCACGCTGTCTCTCCCACGAAGCACTTCTCCACGGTGTCTCTCCCACGAAGCACTTCTCCACGCTGTCTCTCCCACGAAGCACTTCTCCACGCTGTCGCTCCCACGACTCCACGCTGTCGCTCCCACGAAGCACTTCTCCACGCTTTCGCTCCCACGAAGCACTTCTCCACGCTGTCGCTCCCACGACTCCACGCTGTCGCTCCCACGAAGCACTTCTCCACGCTGTCGCTCCCACGAAGCACTTCTCCACGCTGTCGCTCCCACGAAACACTTCTCCACGCTGTCGCTCCCACGAAGCACTTCTCCACGCTGTCGCTCCCACGACTCCACGCTGTCGCTCCCACGAAGCACTTCTCCACGCTGTCGCTCCCACGAAGCACTTCTCCACGCTGTCGCTCCCACGAAGCACTTCTCCACGCTGTCTCTCCCACGAAGCACTTCTCCACGCTGTCTCTCCCACGAAGCACTTCTCCACGCTGTCGCTCCCACGACTCCACGCTGTCGCTCCCACGAAGCACTTCTCCACGCTGTCGCTCCCACGAAGCACTTCACCACACTGTCGCTCCCACGAAGCACTTCTCCACGCTGTCTCTCCCACGAAGCACTTCTCCACGCTGTCTCTCCCACGAAGCACTTCTCCACGCTGTCGCTCCCACGACTCCACGCTGTCGCTCCCACGAAGCACTTCTCCACGCTGTCGCTCCCACGAAGCACTTCTCCACGCTGTCGCTCCCACGAAGCACTTCTCCACGCTGTCGCTCCCACGACTCCACGCTGTCGCTCCCACGAAGCACTTCTCCACGCTGTCGCTCCCACGACTCCACGCTGTCGCTCCCACGAAGCACTTCTCCACGCTGTCGCTCCCACGAAGCACTTCTCCACGCTGTCGCTCCCACGAAGCACTTCTACACGCTGTCGCTCCCACTTCTCCACGCTGTCTCTCCCACGAAGCACTTCTCCACGCTGTCGCTCCCACGAAGCACTTCTCCACTCTGTCACTCGTCTTATGCTGTTTGACGAATAAAAAAAAACATGGTTATTTATTTAGATACTGCCAGAAAAAACACACTGTTGTGTTTAATTGATGTACACAATTAAATAATTATGAAAACTGAGTACTGAGGGAAATTGAAACCGATAGAAGATGGAGTGGCTGATGCAGCTCTGACAAGTGGTTGCTGGTGCCCTCTGCTGTTTACAATGGGTAGTACAGGTAGTGAAATTCTGCAATGGCTTCATTATTTATATACAGCGTTCTCCCGGTTATACTGTAAATATTTTCTTTTTTGGTGTATTTTAAAAATATTTCAGAAATATCTTTATATTTGAACAGGGGTTAAGTTAAATCAGAGTCGTTTCAAAGGGCCACTGAGCTGTTTAGATTTTAAGTATAAAATCTGGTTTTACTGGAACCAGAAGTTCTACTTAATGGCCGCACGATGGCAGCATTAGACAAGGAATGGAGAAAGCTAACGTTATACCTGTGTTGCTGAAGTTCACTACCTGCATTCTACTTAAAAAATACTAATGTTTTAGTTTTTCGGTTTGCAACCCCTGTGGGTTTTACTTAATACATGGTATCTAATATGGAACAATAAAGTTTATGTGGTGCCACCAGGGCCAACGATTCAATCCAGAGAAGCCTGGATAGAAGCGTCCGTAACAAGCACGTCTTCCAAACAATTTCAGAGCAGTCGGCTGAAGTTGGATTTAATAGGACGCCAGTCCAGTGCAGAGAACTTAAAAACAGATGAAAGTATGGTCATGTGAACGTTGCTGCTTCCGGGGCATTGCTACGCGCATTGTGTACTTCCTTCTGTCATCCAGGTCAACCCAGCTTCTTCAGAAAGCAGGACACCGGCCCGACCCGGGTACAGCATGCCAGTGTGAAAGAGGCTCGATGTTCCTGAGTTCAACACAGACTCAGATCTGAGTCCGACCCGGGTACAGCATGCCAGTGTGAAAGAGGCTTGATGTTCCTGAGATCAACACAGACTCAGATCTGAGTCCGACCTGGGTACAGCATGCCAGTGTGAAAGGGGCTCAATGTTCCTGAGATCAACACAGACTCAGATCTGAGTCTGACCCGGGTACAGCATGCCAGTGTGAAAGGGGCTCGATGTTCCTGAGATCAACACAGACTCAGATCTGAGTCCAACCCGGGTACAGCATGCCAGTGTGAAAGGGGCTCGATGTTCTGGAGATCAACACAGACTCAGATCTGAGTCCAACCCGGGTACAGCATGCCAGTGTGAAAGAGGCTCGATGTCCCTGAGATCAACACAGAATCAGATCTAAATGATCCAATTAAAAGTTGTTTTACATCTGCCATTCCCCTCCAATTCATGTCGGTATATGGACTTGGCATTGGGTGAAGTCTAGTGAAAGATGGATAGACCCGGAATCTCCGAGAAGAGCATCTACCAGCGGTTTCAGAGCCTCAGAAATCGCTTTAATTCAGTGGTAACCCCACTGTAATTAATATGCAATTAAATGTATTATTAATAGCTTTTTTATTCAATTATACCAAAACACGTTTTTATTTACAGTGAAGGGAAAAAATAATCCATGGTTTCATTAGAAGAATTTGGGCGACACAGTGTATGATCTCTTCATTGTAAATAAAAATGTGATTTGGTATAATTTAATTAACGCTATTGACCAGACTGCACCCAGCTACCTCCAGACCCTCATCTCTCCCTACACCCCCACTCGACCTCCTGCACTAGAAGACTGGCTCTACCTCCTCTATGCTCCCCTGCCTCCAGTCGTGGAATGACCTTCCTACAGATGTCAGGACTGCCCAGTCCCTGTCTATCTTCCGGCGCCTCCTCATGACTCGCCTCTTCAGACAGCACCTGTAGAACTCCTCTTTTCCCTCTGGACACTTATCCTTAAATGCACTTTACTTGCTCTTATCTGCTCCATATTTTACTGCATTTAATCCTGTACTTTAGAGTACTGTAATCTGTCAAGTGTCATTTAATCTGTAGTATTTTGTATTTAATTATATCCTGATGTAACTATCACTGACACTGTTATCTGCTCCGTTATTGAATCGTATTTTGTCACACTTGTACTTGCTAGAACCAAAGTCATTGTATTTTATCTTGCTCTTAATTGTATTAATACTTGTACTGTGATTCTTGAAATGTATTTTTGTTTACGACTGCAAGTCGCCCTGGATAAGGGTGTCTGCTAAGAAATAAATAATAATAAAATGAGTCATGGTTGTAGCAGCAGTTTTTAAGTATTCTGTAAATATTTAGTGTAATAGTTAAAAAGTACCGTGCTTATGGCGCTGTCAGGGCTTGTTTTCAAAAGATATCGACACGGGCATTGTATACAAACCAATGGAATACCAATGTACAAGTGAAAAGCATGGAGGTGACAGATCAGACCTACAGTGCAAAACTGTAAAAATGTGGCTTTAAAGGGTTTGAATGTATACTGTACTGTGCAAATAAACCACAAGGGGGTAGAACCTCTTCAAACAATAACCCACAACCCTGAATGGAGACTTTTTAATTTTTTTGGATAGTTTTCAGTTGGAGCTGCTTAAAGAGTTCTGTGCTTGTGGTGGGTTTTTAAGTTCATTCAAGTATTATTATTGTGACTCCATGTGAAAAAGCAGTGTGCCCCCCTACCGCCCCTTACTACCCCTCGTATAAATAAACTGTAGATTGCAATTGTCTGTTGCTTATTATCACTCTTTCTCTCTCTCAACTTGAGCTGCATGCACTTCAAAGGAAGTCGTCTCCTTCCATTCAGTTATTCCTTTCAGTTTTAATGACTTTTTAATTTGAACCAAACGTAGACTGGCATTCTGATCCAGCAGAAAAGAGAAGGAATGTGTTTATTCATAATGAGCTTTTGATAGCTTGTGATTCATGGGGTCTGGCAATCGCAAGGGAGTGGAGCATGAGGGAGTAAAACATACATAAGAGCGTAAGAAAGTTTACAAACGAGAGGAGGCCATTTGGCCCATCTTGCTCATTTGGTTATTAGTAGTTTATTAATCCCACAATCTCATCAAGCAGCTTCTTGAAGGATCCCAGGGTGTCAGCTTCAACAGCATTACTGGGGAGTTGGTTCTAGACACTCACAATTCTCTGTGTAAAAAGTGCCTCCTATTTTCTGTTCTGAATGCCCTTTTATCTAATCTCCATTTGTGACCCCTGGTCCTTGTTTCTTTTTTCAGGTCGAAAAAGTCCCCTGGTTCGACATTGTCAATATTTTAGAATTCTGAATGCTTGAATCAGATAGCTGCATAGTCTTCTTTGTTCAAGACTGAATAGGTTAAATTCTTTAAGCCTGTCTGCATATTTATTTATTTATTTATTTCTTAGCAGACGCCCTTATCCAGGGCGACTTACAATTGTTACAAGATATCACATTAAACATTATTTCACATTATACAGATATCACATTATTTTACATACAATTACCCATTTATACAGTTGGGTTTTTACTGGAGCAATCTAGGTAAAGTACCTTGCTCAAGGGTACAACAGCAGTGTCCCCCACTGGGGATTGAACCCACAACCCTCCGGTCAAGATTCCAGAGCCCTAACCACTACTCCACACTGCTGCCTTATACATATGACATGCCTTTTAAACCTGGAATAATTCTGGTCGCTCCCCTTTGCACTCTTTCTCGAGTAGCAATATCCTTTTTGTAACGAGGTGACCAGAACTGAACACAATATTCTAGATGAGGTCTTACTAATGCATTGTAAAGATTTATCATTATTATTATTATTTATTTATTATTTATTCCTTATCCAGGGCGACTTACAATTGTTACAAGATTGAACATTACTTCCCTTGATTTAAATTCAACACTTTTCACAATATATCTGAGCATCTGGTTGGCCTTTATTTATAGCTTTCCCACATTGTCTAGATGAAGACATTTCTGAGTCAACATAAACTCCTAGGTCTTTTTCATAGAAGCCTTCTTCAATTTCAGTATCTCCCATATGATATTGTAACAATCCTGGTTCCTGCAGGCAGGCGCATCACACACAGCGAGGCAATCTACACACAGGCGGAGGGCGGGCGCGAACCCGGGACCTCTCGCACTCGACGAGTGCGTACCGGGGTACCTGCATCCACTCTGACACCAATGTAGCGATCTTGGTTCCTGCAGGAAGGCGCATCACACAGGGCGAGGCAATCCACACACAGGCGGAGGGCGGGCGCGAACCCGGGACCTCTCGCACTCGACGAGTGCGTACCGGGGTACCTGCGTCCACTCTGACACCAATGTAGCGATCTTGGTTCCCGCAGGCAGGCGCATCACACACAGCGAGGCAATCTACACACAGGCGGAGGGCGGGCGCGAACCCGGGACCTCTCGCACTCGACGAGTGTGTACCGGGGTACCTGCGTCCACTCTGACACCAATGTAGCGATCTTGGTTCCTGCAGGAAGGCGCATCACACAGGGCGAGGCAATCCACACACAGGCGGAGGGCGGGCGCGAACCCGGGACCTCTCGCACTCGACGAGTGCGTACCGGGGTACCTGCGTCCACTCTGACACCAATGTAGCGATCTTGGTTCCCGCAGGCAGGCGCATCACACACAGCGAGGCAATCCACACACAGGCGGAGGGCGGGCGCGAACCCGGGACCTCTCGCACTCGACGAGTGCGTACCGGGGTACCTGCGTCCACTCTGACACCAATGTAGCGATCTTGGTTCCTGCAGGAAGGCGCATCACACAGGGCGAGGCAATCCACACACAGGCGGAGGGCGGGCGCGAACCCGGGACCTCTCGCACTAAAGCATAAGCACTGATGCCGCTGTACAAAAGAGCCGGCTCCCTTGCAAAGAGCGTATATTGGTCTTATGTCTTTGTGTGTGATTACTTCACCTACCAGCCCTACTGCTGCCTTCCCCCGTGCAAGCTACACTATTTATAATGCACATTTTTATTGCCTGCGTGCAGTATCTCATTTCCATTAAGTCTAAAGCAAAGCTAAACCATGGCATGACGGTGAGTCCGGCGTTTGAGTCCTCCTCTGTTCAGGTTGCAATAGTCACGTTTACAATAAAAATGGAAAGCTGACGCGATTATAGTGGAACTGAAAAAAACGACTTCAGTGGGCCCTGCTTCTTAGCACACCGAACTTGAAGTGTTTTTCTACTGCAAGTCCTTGTTTCCAGTGATGAAGGAGGAGTCGTGCTAATAGCAAGGTGCTGTGAACTAGTCCAGTATTGCCTTAAAAACACGCTGGCATGAGAGAGCAGAAACGCTCCAGTTCGAATTGCCTTATCCCAGCCATCTGGGTTCACAACACAAGTAAGAAGTATTCTCTCTCTCTTTGAGGATGGTTAAATGCAATTATTTAATTAACAGAGAAAATGATTTGTTAATATGCTGTGCTAAATTTGTGGTGATGCTACTTATTCCATTACTTATTTCTGTTAAAATCTTTGTTTTCGGTTTTACATATACACAACATGGGCTAAAAGAGGATAGCAATTACATGAATGAAATGTAGTCCTACCTAGGGCTCCGCAGTACAAGATGTCTGTATGCAGTTAGGCCCCTTGCCTGTGGGTGGTGCTGCTGTTACACAAACTGAATTGTCATTCTTGTGGAAGCTGCCAGGCCTTGGTTGAAAGTTCAGGTGAAACCAGCTTGGAGAGAATGATAATTACACCTGCTGCAGGGTTTCAAGTGTGACGTCGGTGCAACTTTCTGTTCAGGTTACATCTATTCCTGCTAAATGTATCATGATGATTATTATTCTGTGTAATAATGTGACACATCATCACCATTTCCAGTTTTGAAAAATATATTGTAAAATAAATATACACCAAACAGGGATTCAATAGAAAGTGAACTGAATATATGTGATGCATACATCATTATTACAATTACTAAGCAAGATTAAACAGAAAGATTGTCTGGAGTTGCAGTGTGATTTCTTAAATGAACTGACTGACCCCAGTGTCCTGGATTCCTCACAGACCTGTGTTAATGGAGGGATGCATATTGATATCACAGACCTGTGTTAATGGAGGGATGCATATTGATATCACAGACCTGTGTTAATGGAGGGATGCATATTGATATTACAGACCTGTGTTAATGGAGGGATGCATATTGATATCACAGACCTGTGTTAATGGAGGGATGCATATTGATATTACAGACCTGTGTTAATGGAGGGATGCATATTGATATCACAGACCTGTGTTAATGGAGGGATGCATATTGATATCACAGACCTGTGTTAATGGAGGGATGCATATTGATATTACAGACCTGTGTTAATGGAGGGATGCATATTGATATCACAGACCTGTGTTAATGGAGGGATGCATATTGATATTACAGACCTGTGTTAATGGAGGGATGCATATTGATATCACAGACCTGTGTTAATGGAGGGATGCATATTGATATCACAGACCTGTGTTAATGGAGGGATGCATATTGATATTACAGACCTGTGTTAATGGAGGGATGCATATTGATATTACAGAGTTGCAGTTACAATTAAGCAGAAATGCATTTTCCACTCTCCCCTATTAAATCCAAATGAAGGACTTAATAAGGGAGTTTAACTGCCAAGTTTAAGAGACATGAAATATACAGTGAAATGTCATTTAAAATTCAAATGTTGTTATTATAATGTACATTTTTGATCTTACTAAGTTAAATTAGTCATGCCTTACCATTAAGCACAGTGGGAAACAGGGCCGTTGTAACAGATGCCTACAATTATACTGCTGTCTTTCACAATCCATCCCTCACATACTAAGTAATGGCAAGTCATGGATGTCACACAAAGGTAATCTGGGTCATGTATGAGGATTGTGGGAAACATAGACCTCCAGGTCAAGGTCACAGAATACTTGAACAGTCCTCTGTTTTCAGAACTGATTACACATATCTTTCCAACAGTTAATACAGAGGTGTTTGATTCCTGGAATATTGCTTTAGAATATACGTGAATCTGAAGTAGATCAGGGGGACAGCCATCAAAAATATGCCTGGAACCTTAATTTCGGAATGGTCCCATCTTGTTTGAGGTTTCTGTATTCGAAGATCCTGTATTCCCATCTCATTTGAGGTTTCTGTTTTTGAATGATCTTGTATTCCCATCTCGTTTGAGGTTTCTGTATTTGAAGATCCTGTATTCCCATCTTGTTTGAGGTTTCTGTTTTTGAATGATCTTGTATTCCAATCTCGTTTGAGGTTTCTGTATTTGAAGATCCTGTATTCCCATCTCGTTTGAGGTTACTGTTTTTGAAGATCCTGTATTCCCATCTCGTTTGAGGTTTCTGTTTTTGAATGATCTTGTATTCCAATCTCATTTGAGGTTTCTGTATTTGAAGATCCCGTATTCTCATCTCGTTTGAGGTTTCTGTTTTTGAATGATCTTGTATTCCAATCTCATTTGAGGTTTCTGTATTTGAAGATCCCGTATTCCCATCTACTTTGTGGTTTCTGTTTTTGAATGATCTTGTATTCCCATCTCGTGCGAGGTTTCTGTATTTGAATGATCTTGTATTCCCATCTCGTTTGAGGTTTCTGTTTTTGAATGATCTTGTATTCCCATCTCGTGCGAGGTTTCTGTATTTGAAGATCCTGTATTCCCATCTCGTTTGAGGTTTCTGTATTTGAAGATCCTGTATTCACATCTCGTTTGAGGTTTCTGTTTTTGAATGATCTTGTATTCCCATCTCATTTGAGGTTTCTGTATTTGAAGATCCTGTATTCCCATCTCGTTTGAGGTTTCTGTTTTTGAATGATCTTGTATTCCAATCTCATTTGAGGTTTCTGTATTTGAAGATCCTGTATTCCCATCTCGTTTGAGGTTTCTGTTTTTGAATGATCTTGTATTCCAATCTCATTTGAGGTTTCTGTATTTGAAGATCCCGTATTCCCATCTCGTTTGAGGTTTCTGTTTTTGAATGATCTTGTATTCCCATCTCATTTGAGGTTTCTGTATTTGAAGATCCTGTATTCCCATCTCGTTTGAGGTTTCTGTATTTGAAGATCCTGTATTCCCATCTCGTTTGAGGTTTCTGTTTTTGAATGATCTTGTATTCCAATCTCATTTGAGGTTTCTGTATTTGAAGATCCCGTATTTCCATCTCGTTTGAGGTTTCTGTTTTTGAATGATCTTTTATTCCCATTCACAGAACAGAGGGGACCATTGGTTTCAGGATGAAGAAGACAGCAGGAAGGTGTCTTGCTGGTTTTAAAGCCCTAGCTATCCTAATGTAGGTTTAAGTCTGTGATATTCAAGTCTAGAGATGTGCTGCAGTTTACACAGCATCAAACAGAATTTGGGACTCAAGATGTATTTGCAGTTTACACAGCATCAAAAACAATACCAGCGAGGATGGAAACACAGCATTGTGATACACCAGATAGGGAAGCAGTGTGGAGTAGTGGTTAGGGCTCTGGACTCTTGAACGGAGGGTTGTGGGTCCAATCTCAGGTGGGGGACACTGCTGCTGTACCCTTGAGCAAGGTACTTTACCTAGATTGCTCCAGTAAAAACCCCTGTATAAATGGGTAATTGTATGTAGAAATAATGTGATATCTTGTAACAATTGTAAGTCGTCCTGGATAAGGGCGTCTGCTAATAAATAAATAGATAAATAAATGAATGATACCAGCGAGGATGGAAACAGCAGAGCATTGTAATAACAGTGAGGATGATACCAGCGAGGATGGAAACACAGCATTGTGATACACCAGCGAGGATGGAAACACAGCATTGTGATACCAGTAAGGATGGAAACACAGCATTAATTTCATTTGTAGTATTGCTTTCCTCTCATATATTGCCATGTCAAAGTAACAATCTGACCCAAAGACAGTGCATATGGCTGCTGTACAGACACTCCAGTGAAGAACACGTCAAATTAAAATGATCATTCTCCTGTATCTGCTTGTCACTCATCCATCCGTCTATCATTCTCTGGTATCTGCCTTTCACTCACCCATCTGGCTATCATTCTCCTGTATCTGCCTGCCTGTCACTCATCCATCTGTCTATCATTCTCCGGTATCTGCCTGTCACTCATCCATCTGGCTATCATTCTCTGGTATCTGCCTGTCACTCATCCATCTTGCTATCATTCTCCGGTATCTGCCTGCCTGTCACTCATTTATTTATTATTATTTATTTCTTAGCAGACGCCCTTATCCAGGGCGACTTACAATTGTTACAAGATATCACATTATACATTATACATTATTTCACATTATTTCACTCATCCATCCGTCTATCATTCTCCTGTATCTGCCTGTCTGTCACTCATCCATCCATCTATCACTCTCCTGTATTTGCCTGTCACTCGCCCATCTGTCTATCATTCTCCTGTATCTGCCTGCCTGTCACTCATCCATCCATCTATCATTCTCCTGTATCTGCCTGTCACTCACCCATCCGTCTATCATTCTCCTGTATCTGCCTGCCTGTCACTCATCCATTCGTCTATCATTTGGTACAAAATGATTCCTATCTTTTAAAACTAAAATGAAAGATGATTGCAAATGGATTTCTTGGTACCACTTTGGATTACAGGGCAGACATAACCATGTAATGCCATAGTAATAACTGAGTAACTATCAATGGTTCAAACACATAATTCCATGGCAATAACTGAGTAACTACCAATGGTTCCAACTACCAGTAACTACCAAAATAACTGAGTAACTACCAAACAGATCCTACATGGAATAAGGATGTAAAGCCTGTTAGCGAGCTGTTCACAAGATTATTCCCATGTAGTTACCACGCTAGGTATTATTATTATTATTATTATTATTATTATTATTATTATTATTATTATTATTATTATTTATTTCTTAGCAGATGAGTGACTTACAATCGTAAGCAAAAACATTTCAAGCGTTACAATACAAGTAATACAATAAGAGCAAGAAATACAATAACTTTTGTTCAAGCAAAGTACAAGTTTGACAAACCACAATTCAATAATACAGCAGGTAATAGTGATAGTTACATCAGGATATGATTAAATAGTGATAGTTACATCAGGATGTGATTAAATACAAAGTACTACAGGTTAAAAACTTGGCAGATTACAGTATTCTGAAGTACAGGATTAAATGCAGTAAAATTGGGGCTGATAAGAGCAAAATAAAGCACATTTACATGAAGGGTGATAGTGTCCCAGGATACAAACAGAGGAGTTCTACAGGTGCTCTTTGAAGAGGTGAGTCTTAAGGAGGCGCCGGAATGTGGTCAGGGACTGGGCAGTCCTGACATCTGTAGGAAGGTCATTCCACCACTGCGGAGCAAGGGTGGAGAAGGAGCGGGCTCTGAAGGCAGGGGAGCGTAGCGGTGGTAGAGCTAGTCTTCTAGTGCAGGCGGAGCGGAGAGGTCGAGTGGGGGTGTAGGGAGAGATGAGGGTCTGGAGGTAGCTGGGTGCAGACTGGTCAAGGCATCTGTAGGCTAGTACAAGAGTCTTGAACTGGATGCGAGCGGTGATCGGGAGCCAGTGGAGCGAGCGGAGTAGTGGAGTAGCGTGGGCGAAGCGAGGCAGAGAGAACACCAGGCGGGCAGCAGAGTTCTGGATGAGCTAGAGCGGACGGGTGGCGGACGCAGGGAGGCCAGCCAGGAGGGAGTTGCAGTAGTCTAGGCGGGAGAGTACCAGGGCCTGGACCAGAAGCTGGGTAGCATAGTTGATGAGGAAGGGTCGGATTCTTCGGATGTTGCTCAGGAAGAATCGGCAAGTGCGTGCCAGAGTGGAGATGTGCTGGGAATAAGAGAGGCAGGGGTCCAGGGTGACTCCAAGGTTCTTAGCTGAGGAAGAGGGAGAGAGTGTGGTAGATTCCAGAGGAACAGAGATGGAGAGATCAGAGGAGGGGGAGGAGGAGGGAAAGAAAAGGAGGTCAGATTTAGAGAGGTGAGTTTGAGGTGATGCGAGTGCATCCAGGAGGAAATAACAGACAGACAGGTAGAGATACGGGAGGAGATGGTGGAGTCAGAGGTGGGGAAGGAGAGGAAAATCTGAGCATCATCAGCATAGAAATGGTATGAGAAACCATAGGATGCGATGAGGGGGCCCAGGGAGCGGGTGTAGAGAGAGAACAGGAGAGGACCCAAGACTGACCCTTGGGGGACTCCAGTTAAGAGAGGGTGAGGTGTGGAGGTTGCTCCACGCCAGGTTACCTGGTAAGTGCGGTTGGAGAGGTAGGAGGAGAACCAGGCCAGAGCAGTGCCAGAGATCCCCAGGTCAGCAAGAGATGATAGTAGAGTAGAGTGATCAACAGTGTCAAAGGCAGCAGAGAGGTCGAGGAGAATTAGGACAGAGGAGAGAGAGGCAGCTCGGGCACATTTAAGTGAGTTGGTGACAGACAGGAGGGCGGTTTCAGTAGAGTGAGCAGAGCGGAAGCCAGATTGGAGAGGGTCAAGCAGAGAGTGGTTGGACAGGAAAGCAGAGAGCTGGCGGTGTACAGTCCGCTCGAGGGTTTTGGAGAGGAAGGGTAGGAGGGAAACAGGACGGTAGCTCTGGAGGGAGGTGGGGTCGAGGGTAGGTTTTTTGAGGAGGGGAGTGATAGAGGCTTTTTTGAAGGCAGAGGGGAAGATACCAGAAAGTAGAGAGGTGTTGAGGAGGGAGGAGATGAAGGGGAGTAGAGCAGGAGCAGCAGCTTGAAAGAGGTGAGTGGGGAGGGGGTCCAAGGCACACGTGGTGGGTTTGTGACCCTGGAGCAGGGAGGAGAGGTCAGAGTCTGAGAGGGGCAAGAAGGTGGAGAAGGAGGGTGAGTTAGTAGGGGTTGCAATGGGTGTAGGAGTTGGAGCGGGAGGGGGTGCGGGGGAGGGAGAGGTGTTAAAGAGTTTGCGGATATCTGATTCATGCACTGTGATTCATGCACTGTGGTCGAAAGAGCTACTCATATGTTAAACTATTTACCTGCCATGTGAATTAAGTAACTATTGACCGGTGGTGAGCAAGTTATATAATCCTGATTGTGTTAACCATCTTTATTATACACTGCAGAGCATCAGAGACAGCCCATGAAGTCTTTAACACACAGTTTGAACAAGCCACACAGTTTCAATGGGGACTGATCTTGCTCGCTCAGTGTGCCTCAGTCCCAGCAGATGCAATTCATCTGCAGTGCAGATACTACATGCTTTGGCATAGATAGGGCTCCGTTTTATCATGTATGTGAGTGCAAAGGTTTAGGTGTGTGTCTATATAGCGCTCAAACGTGTCAAATACTGGCAAGTCTATAGTTTAGTTTAAACCACCTTCATTTTAGTGTATGCCTCATTAGCAACAGTGCAAACAGTGCTGGTAAGTAACCTCATTGAAAATGTCCTCTCTGAAGCTGCGGCCAGATGAAAGGCGCCCTCAATGAGGAAGGTACAGCTCCACGCTTCATTAATGACTGCAAATATCAGACTCACTAATGACTGTGCAAACACCAGGCTCATTAATGCAAGGGCTCTGTGCAAAAAGTCAATAATTTGATAAAGATGGTATATTTGCACAGGGGACTCCAGGGTACCGTGTTCAGTGTCCAATACCTCTCTGTGACAGGCCTGTGATTCACAGGTACAGCAGGAGACAGGCTTTGGAGATGCTGCACTCAAGAATCTGCACTGCACACCTACCTGAATGAGATCAAATATGAGGAGTCTAATGTGAAGCACTCAGGATAGAGATCAATCAACTAATATGAGAAGTCTAATGTGAAACACTCTGGACAGAGATCAATCAACTAATATGAAAAGTCTAATGTGAAACTCAGGATGGAAGAACATCACCACTCAGAAGAGCTGGTCACACTGGGGTATGTCAGTGAGTCTTGAGGAACACTGCCATACAATAAGATGGAAGCTTGTTAGTGCAGGAAGGTTTGGGTATAAGGTCTCAATCCCACTGCAGACCTCCCTCTATTTCACAGTCATGCTTAAAACGTGTCTTTCCGAGGCACTTTTTTGAGGCTGCATCATCAATAGCATCAACCGCCCAGTTTCTTCTGTTTGGTTAACTAACCTTAACCCTAACCCTAACCCTAACCCTAACCCTAACCCTAACCCTAACCCTAACCCTTAACTGCAGATTTTTTTTGGTAACAAAAAAAAATCCCCCTGGAAAATACACCAATCTTATTGTATTACTTGTATTGTAACACTTGAAATGTATTTGCTTACGATTGTAAGTCGCCCTGAATAAGGGCGGCTGCTAAGAAATAAATAATAATAATAATAATATAATACATTATTATTAAAAAACAAACACATAGAATTCAGTGGGTATAAAATACCTAAACAAAGAAACAGAGCATTGTATTGTCAGAATCTGCTTGAGATCAGCCAGTGCTGATGAACACTGAGCTTCCTCACACTGAGCTCCCTCACAAAGAAACAGACAGAGCATTGTATCATCAGGGTCTGGTTGAGATCAGCTAGCTCTGGTGAACACTGAGCTTCCTCACAAAGAAACAGACAGAGCATTGTATTGTCAGAGTCTGTTTGAGTTCAGCCAGTGCTGATGAACAATGAGTTTCCTCACAAAGAAACAGATAGAGCATTGTATTGTCAGAGTCTGTTTGAGTTCAGCCAGTGCTGATGAACACTGAGCTTCCTCACACTGAGCTCCCTCACAAAGAAACAGACAGAGCATTGTATCATCAGAGTCTGGTTGAGATCAGCCAGCTCTGGTGAACACTGAGCTTCCTCACAAAAAAACAGACAGAGCATTGTATTGTCAGAGTCTGTTTGAGTTCAGCCAGTGCTGATGGACACTGAGCTTCCTCACACTGAGCTCCCTCACAAAGAAACAGACAGAGCATTGTATTGTCAGTGTCTGGCTGAGTTCAGCCCGCACTGGTGAACACTGAGTATGCTTAGGCTGGTCCTGGGTAGCAGGAGCGGATCCTGTAAAGCAAGGGGGGGGGGGGGGTGCTGCCAATGTGGAGCAACAAGTCAAGCACAGCGTGGCTGGAAACCCCTGGGACTTGCATGGCTATGGGAGAATGTACTTTCTCATTTTAAGGAAAAAAAGTTACATTACAAGAATTTCATAGCCAGCATAAAACCATTGATGTGTCAGGGCTTCATTGGAAACAGATGTGTGATTTATTTTTACAAGCTGGTAGTCAAGGTCGTTGGAGCAGGCTTCCTTCCTCAGCTTTACTGCGCTTTTCTTTGGGCCGCCTCACAGCGGCCAGCATATCTGCTTGTGGTTTTTCTGGTGTTGGATTTAGGGCTCTGAAACCAGGGGGTTTGAGAGGGCAGAGGAGGGCACAGCTCCCCAGAGCCCTGCGTTTCACTGCTGAAGCTCGTGTGGGTAGTGAAGACCCCTCCCAATCTCTACATTGAAATTCAAACAGAGAACTGTCTCAGCTGCAGCTGCTGAAAAACAGAAAGTGTACAGCACACCCAACAAGCTCCAGTGCTGTACTGACACAGGGTCCCAGTACCTGTTTGAGGGTAGTGTATCTCTGAAAATACACAGTGTACGTAAGATATTTATCATGTACAGATGTTACATTCAACCTAAAATACTAAACAAAAAGTTTGACATTCTAAAGACCACCAAAAATTAGCCGGATATACTATACAATAATTTTTTGTATCAATTGTATGAAATTCTTGAAATGTAACTTTTATTCATAAGAACATAAGAACATAAGAAAGTTTACAAATGAGAGGAGGCCATTCGGCCCATCTTGCTCGTTTGGTTGTTAGTAGCTTATTGATCCCAGAATCTCATCAAGCAGCTTCTTGAAGGATCCCAGGGTGTCGGCTTCAACAACATTACTGGGGAGTTGGTTCCAGACCCTCACAATTCTCTGTGTAAAAAGTGCCTCCTATTTTCTTTTCTGAATGCCCCTTTATCTAATCTCCATTTGTGACCCCTGGTCCTTGTTTCTTTTTTCAGGTCGAAAAAGTCCCCGGGTCGACATTGTCTATACCTTTTAGAATTTTGAATGTTTGAATCAGATCACCGCATAGTCTTCTTTGTTCAAGACTGAATAGATTCAATTCTTTTAGCCTGTCTGCATACAACATGCCTTTTAAACCCGGGATAATTCTGGTCGCTCCCCTTTGCACTCTTTCTAGAGCAGCAATATCCTTTTTGTATCGAGGTGACCAGAACTGAACACAATATTCTAGATGAGGTCTTACTAATGCATTGTAAAGTTTTAACATTACTTCCCTTGATTTAAATTCAACACTTTTCACTATATATATAAGAAACTTGTTGGGCTTTTTTATAGCTTCCCCACATTGTCTAGATGAAGACATTTCTGACTCAACATAAACTTTTTCAAAGATTCCGTCAATTTCAGTGCAAGCAGGCCCCTTGTGAGCACCCTTTGGCGGAGCTCTGCTTTCCCAGTGGAGTATTTCTTTCAAAGCAGACAATGGTGCCCTGTGTGGAGTGTGAAGGCTGCTGTGGGCTCAGTCCTGTCTCCAGGCACCTGTGTGTTACCATTTGGCTGACCTGCCCACCATTATCCCATCACTGTCACGACTCCCGCCAGGCTTCAAGCGTGAGGATCTGAAACGCTTTCAAAAAATCCAAAAGAAATTAGGCTGAGCGATTAGGCCCCGGCATGGGGAGCTGACAAGCTGTCTGTTCGCTGACATGAACACGGCGTGCAGCTCACTCGCTCCGCTCTTCTGGTGTTAGCATGTCAAACAGCGGGCCAGCCAAATTGCCCTTAAGTGAGGAAGAAGGCCATTATTTAATCAATAGAATTGCGTCAATTGAGGACAATTTGTCTCCAGTAAAAACAAACGAGATGCCTTTGCACTTTGGGAAAACAGAGAGGAGACAACAAAATTGCTTGCAGATCTAGAGGGAGAGAGAGGCGAAATATATATCCCTCTTCTGTAGGTGATGAATGGAGTGTGCCACTGTCTCCAGAGTTCACGCTCTATAGATGAAGTTAACATTGCTTAAGATAAGACCAGGACCTATGTCTTCTACCTATTATTGTCTGTCCTGAAAGCTGAGGGAACATGGAGCCACTTTGTGGTTTGGAACTGATTTCAGGAGACTAGGATTCAGGCCACTGCATGACACACCAGGGGAGACTTGAGGTTTGATACAACAAAGTTGCCTCAAACTAGGTCTCCCAGTTTCCTGGAACCAGGTTTCAAGCCACAAAAGTGGCTTTGTGTTCCCTCAACTTTACTAATGTCCTGGTGAGTCCTGGATAGATCTTAACTTCTACATGACTCTTACTAAGAGCGCAAGGAAGGCTCAAAGATCATTATTTATTGTTTTTTCAGTTGTGTTCCTTTGCAGAAATTACCCTTCTTTATTCTATTATTTTACTCTGTATTTCAGTTTGTTACTTTCCTGTCCTGGGCCCAGGACATCCCCAGTGTTTAATGCTGTGTCTGTCATTCTGGAAACGATAGCATTCCATTACTTTTTACCTGTTTTCAGTCTGGACAATCTTGCGTTAAATAAACACCTTTATTAGAATACAAAGTCTTATATGTATCAAAAACATGGACCCAGCAATGGGGGAAGATAAAAAATAAGCTGAGTAAAAATAGTTGGAGCACAGCCTCATCCCTTGAAGCATCTCGGTGCCACCTGCTAAAAAAAAACCAATAAAATAATTAATCTATGTGACGTGTTCTATGTGAACAAAAATATTAGGCAGAGGAGCATCATGTACTCCCCCCCCCCAAGGAAAGAGAGGCTGAGAGATTCCAGAGATCCCTGTTTGCTCAATTGATGTGCTGTGTTCATCCTGGTGCACAAAAAAACTGAAAAACAAAAACATATGTAAATACATATAGATGTATTATGGCCATTTACACCACCTCACATATTTTGCTGAATGCAAGGAATAGTTAACTCCCCCAAACAAAAGAAATAATATCACATAATGCAATATCTATTTTTAATGGAGGGAAGGAAAAAACCTAAAAAAAGGAATAAATCTCCAGGGGCCTGTGACAGAGAGTGAATGAATCTGAGTCAACAATCTCCCTCCTGATCTGGGAGGGCGCTGTGTAACAGGAACAGTGTGCCTCGTACTGCTTGGTCTGGCAGTCCATTCCAGTGTCAGTCGGAAGCCAGCCATCCAGGAAGGGGACGGAGTCACAATTCCTGAAGTCATCGCCCTAATGCGGTACGTGATGTGTGAGTCATGGATTGGAGGAGACGTGATGGATCTAGCTATCCCAGGGGGCGTGACTGAGGGTATATCTGGGGATGTGATGCTGTAATATGTTCCTTTGTTATGGTTATCACAAGGACCGAGAAAGGAAACGGACCATTACTATACACATCATGAGTGTTAAGTGTTTTGTTTGTTGCTAACTGTCTGCGTTTGTCATTGTTAGATGGATAACATGAACCCAGGAGCTGTCGCTATGAGCCAGCACCAAACCCGGACTAGACTGCACCTCTAAAATATACTTGTTGTCTTACACCACACCTGCACCAAGATCACTCACTATCGGGAGAAGTGTCTGTATTTGTGCTGTGTGTTACTATTATTTTGGGACTGAACCCCGTGGTTTATACGCTGGCAATACACATTGTTGTGTAGAGCCAATATTACTATTTAACGGTCTCAGATCACCACTACACCTGCACACTGCAAACCACTCGTTCACAGGGCCCTAGACCTTCAATCACCTCTCCTCCAGGCCTGAAAAAAAATATAGTATATTAGGTGGCATCGTATAGCAATGCAGTTTGTTTGTTATTTCTTTCACTATAACAAAGGACATGGTAGGGTTGGATCCTGGAATAAAGTCCTTCTTCAGGATGCTGGTTCCAGATGTTGGGCAATGAGAATGTCTTTAATATTGTTCCTTTTGTAGATGTTATAAGCATCTGAAGACCACCAACCAAGCGTTTTCTATGACAGGAATGTTTTGCTGAGCAACTGTGGTTGCAGCAACCAGCAACCCACAACCAGCAACCCACAACCAGCAACCAGCACCCAGCAACCAGCATCCCGCAACCAGCAACCAGCAACCAGCAACCTGCAACCAGCAACCAGCAAACAGCAACCCTCAACCAGAAACCCACAACCTGCAACCAGCATCCCGCAACCAGCAACCCTCAACCAGAAACCCACAACCTGCAACCAGCAACCAGCAACCCGCACCCAGCAATCAGCAAACAGCAACCCACAACCAGCAACCAGCAAACAGCAACCAGCAACCAGCAACCAGCAACCAGCAACCAGAAACCCACAACCTGCAACCAGCAACCAGCATCCCGCAACCCACAACCAGCAACCAGCAACCAGCAACCAGCAAACAGCAACCCTCAACCAGAAACCCACAACCTGCAACCAGCAACCAGCAACCCGCACCCAGAAACCCACAACCTGCAACCAGCAACCAGCAACCCGCACCCAGCAATCAGCAAACAGCAACCCACAACCCACAACCAGCAACCAGCAACCAGCAACCAGCAACCAGCAACCAGCATCCCGCAACCAGCAACCAGCAACCAGCAACCAGCAACCAGCAACCAGCAAACAGCAACCCTCAACCAGAAACCCACAACCCGCAACCAGCAAACAGCAACCAGCAACCAGCAACCAGCAACCCACAACCCGCAACTCGCAACCAGAAACCAGCAACCCGCAACCCGCATGACACTCTACATGCTCTGAATGCACGGAATATGTGACCTAAGACCGAAGATCAAGGTCCACGTAACTGCAGAAAAACGCCTCGACAGGCAGCTAGAAGCAGTTATGATATTTTTTACTTGCTTTTACGCTCCTACTGCCCTTAAGCTTGCCCGAGTTACGTCGGGACTCAAAAAACCCTCCCTTGACCGGGTTGACTTATCTAATTTCTGTTCTATCTCCAATCTCCCTTTTCTCTCAAAAACTCTCGAAAGGGCTGTAACATCTCATGGATAACAATCTGCTTGAATCTACAGTCTGGTTTCCAGTTGCATCACAGTACAGAAACTGATCTGCTCCAGATTGTGAATGATCTCCTGCTCAATGCTGATGCTGGTGCTTCCTCTGTGCTTGTCCTCCTTGACCTAACAGCCGCTTTTGACAACATAGATCATGGCATTCTTCTTGACCGCATTCAGAAGTATGCTGGAATCTCTGGAACCTGTCTCTCCTGGATGTCCTCTTACCTATCCAGGTGCATGCAGTCTGTTTTCTATGCTGGACGCAGTGGCGTTGCAGACCCAGTCACTTGTGGTGTCCGGATCTGTTCTTGGGCCCCTTCTCTTCAATATCTACAGACCCTTCTCTTCAATATCTACAATATCTTCCCTTGGGTCACCTCATCTGCCAACACAGCCTCATGTTTCATTCCTATGCTGATGGCACCCAGCTCTACTTAAAACTCGACCCTGAAAGCCCCTCTGCCATGGTCCGGCTCTCGGCTTGCATTCAAGACATTAAGGCCTGGTTGTCTGCCAATTTTTTTCAGCTGAACACAAGCAAATCTGAACTCCTTCTAGTATAATCTAAAACTCAACTTAAGAATCTCAATATAGCTGCCCTGAGCCTCGAAAACTGTCTGCTGCTGCCTTCCCCCACAATACGAAGCCTTGGTGTACTTCTTGACAGCAACCTCTCTTTTGATGCCCACATCTCCTCCGTGGTCAAATCTTCCTTCCACCATCTTTGAAACATCAAGTCCATCCCTACCTTTCCCTCACGGATGCGGAGATACTTTGTCATGCATTTGTCTCCTCTTGACTCAACTACCGCAACTCTCTCTATGGTGGTCTCCCGGCATGCACCATAAACTGACTGCAGCTAGTTCAGAATGTCGCTGCCAGGATCCTTACCAGATGTTAAGGATTATTTTCAAAACTCTCCTGCTCACCTACAATGCCCTTCATCACACAAGTCCCGAGTACCTCCTCAACTTGCTGACTCGCTATGTCCCTGCCCGCAAGCTGAGGTCCTCCGACTCTGGCCTGCTTGTTATCCCCAAGCAAAAGTGCACCACACTTGGAGAACGCTCGTTTAGCTTCATGGCTCCAACTTTCTGGAACTCCCACCTGTTCTCTCTTGCTTTCCATGCTCTTTAAGCCTGATATCTGCTATTAGCTGCTGTGTTGCTGCTACTATTTCATGTATTATGTTACTATCATGTATTATGCACTTTCCACTGTGTTTAATGTACTATGGAATTTTTTTATTTTTTACTGTATAGCATGTATTATGCATTTCTCTGTATTTAAAGTATTATGGATTTTCTTGTTGTTACTATATCTTGTAAGGTGCTTTGTGATGGTGGGCCACTATGAAAGGCGCTATATAAAATAAAGGTTGATTGATTGATTGATTGATTTGAAGAATTTGCTGTTTGATATTTAGAGAAATCTGGCACATGGAATGGAATGAACATCACAGTATGATGAAACAGCGCTGTTTGCATTTATAGCTGAACATTATATTATGGTTAAATACTGGGAACACCTGTTATAACTGAATCACGGTCGAAACATTTTCATTGACTATAAATCAGAATTTTGGTCTTCCTATTTTGACCTGACCTCATGATCCACTTCATATCACGCATGCAACATGCCCCCAAATAAACTCCATGCCGTTATTACCGTTCTGCCCTCTGGAAACCCAACTGGAAGCAGCTCTGGCTCGCAGAGCACTAAAAACAATTGAAATATTCGCTGTATTTCAAACCACAACCACCTACCAAATCCACCAAAGTACACCACTGGCCACCGTGCAGAACCAAGAATTGATCCCGACAAAATACAGACAATCGAAAAGTCAAACCAGACGTATAATTAACAAATGGGATGATGCGTATTTCAAAAGCAATATATGCTTATAAAAAAAATGAAACACGGGATTAAAAAGAGCCCAGACCACAGTGAAGATCTTGTGACTTGATGATCTCAGGGTCTGTGATGCAGTGTGTGGCAGTCCCCCCAGACCCCAATGAAGATCTTGTGACTCGATGATCTCAGGGTCTGTGGTGCAGTGTGTTGCAGCCCCACCACAGTGAAGATCTTGTGACTCAATGATCTCAGGGTCTGTGATGCAGTGTGTGGCAGTCCCCCCAGACCCCAGTGAAGATCTTGTGACTCGATGATCTCAGGGTCTGTGATGCAGTGTGTGGCAGTCCCCCCAGACCCCAGTGAAGATCTTGTGACTCGATGATCTCAGGGTCTGTGATGCAGTGTGTGGCAGTCCCCCCAGACCCCAGTGAAGATCTTGTGACTCGATGATCTCAGGGTCTGTGATGCAGTGTGTGGCAGTCCCCCCAGACCCCAGTGAAGATCTTGTGACTCGATGATCTCAGGGTCTGTGATGCAGTGTGTGGCAGTCCCCCCAGACCCCAGTGAAGATCTTGTGACTCGATGATCTCAGGGTCTGTGATGCAGTGTGTGGCAGTCCTCCCAGACCCCAGTGCTTTCGACATACATGGAAAGCCGCAGTAAAGTGGTGCACTTAAATGGTCCTGACTCTATAACTGCTGTGAGGGTCTCTATAACTGCTGTGGGCGTTAGTGTGACTTTCTATGGCAAGCGACAGTGGTGTGAATCGGGCAGGATCCTGGATCTAGGTTGAACTGGCTTGGTAGTTTTTTTTTCTCTTGCTTTTAGAAAGTATGAACCCTGTAATAGTTGGAGACACAGGAAACACCCAGTCCAATCATTCTTACCTCCACTACACAAATAACAAGTAATAATCTCATATCATGGAAAACAATTACATGGTTTAACAAGTGATCGCATTGCAAGTGATTTTAATTCAGTTCCAGCCTCGGCATTCTTCACATTACTTGGCAACTTATTCCTTCCAGGTGCTCGGTGCTTGGTATGAAAAGACTCCAAATTCAGATTTAACAGCTGGACATCTGAAGGACTTATTATCATGAGACCCCAATCTCTAATTTTAGCTGTCATGCTGAAACATTTCCAGTATTAACATGTCAGCCCTGTCTGGTTTAATCGTTGCAGGGTGATACGAATGGGAGAATGTACCCATTTGTTTACCCAAAGATCCTTGTCATGATTTGAAAAGAAGCTAGTGCTAAAAGGGTTTTTGTCTCTTATTGATGAATCCTGAAGAAAGTCACTTCAGGTGCCACTCTGTATGTTATCCATTCAGTTTGACCAGCTCTTGAGTGCTTTGAATTCAGAACGCCTTCTGCTTGAAGGTGAAACACAGGATTGCCGCCAACAGGGAGATATATTAAAATGCATTGTAAGGAGTGGGGTTGAGAGCCTGAGCACAGAAAGCTGGCATCCTGGGCCGTATTGCACTCATAACAAGTGTGATCATTTCCTGGGGTAACAGCGGCTAGACGAGGATGAGGAGACTGACAGACTTATAGCCACTTTGTCTAAGAACACGCGCGCTCAGCACACAGCGAGGGGGTGGCAACATAAAGAACTCATTCTTCTGACTGAAGGAGGGACAGTAGGCCTGTTGAGTTTGGATGACAGTTCTTATTCAATTTGTCAAGGCACTGACTAGAGGGGAGGCATGCCTTGATTTAGTCTTTTCAAATAACGAAGACAAAATGACTAAAACAGAGGTCAGAGAGCCATTGGCAAACTCAGACCACAACATGGTCTCATTCGAAGTGTTTTTTAAAACCCAAAAAGTAATGACTAAAGTTAAGGATTACAATTTTAGAAAAGCAAACTATGAAGGTATGAAACAGAAACTAACAGAAGTAGATTGGAGTAAAACAGAGAAAACATCCACAGAAAAAGGATGCCTGTTTTTTAAAAATGTAGTACTAGAGGTGCAAGACATTTACATCCCAAAAGTAGACAAATCTAAATCTAAAACAAAATGGCCAAAATGGATAGATCAATTAAAAAAAATATTCAGCAAAAAAAGGCACTTTACAGAGCGTTTAAAAGGGACCAAAAACAAAGTACACAGAAAGAGTACTTGGAAATGCAAACACAAGTCAAAAAGGAAGTTAGAAAGGCCAAGAGAGAGATAGAAATCAATTTTGCTAAGGGGGCTAAAACCAATTCCAAAATGTTTTTCCAATATTATAACAGCAAGAGAACATTCAAAGAGGAGGTTAAATGTCTAACAGACACAAATGGCAAAATCATAGATGAAGAAAAAAAAATAGCAAATATATTAAATGATTACTTTTCACAGTTTTTTACAAAGGAGGACACGGACAACATGCCCCACATGTTGACCTGTTCCTATCCAGTTTTGAATAACTTTAGCATAACAGAGGCAGAAGTGTTAAAGGGACTAGGAGCTCTTAAAATAAACAAATCCCCTGGGCCAGATGAGATTGTTTAGGGCAGTTTCTCCCAATATGCCCTTCTTTGCCACACTCAAAACATTTAATATTTTCAGTTGTGACAAAAACATTGTAGGTGCTTCAGTCAACAGGAAACTGTAATGCACTATTAATTTCTAAGTGCATTTCATTCAGAATCATGGATACCTGCCGACGAAAAGACACCACATGTCTGATCTCCGGATTTTTAAACCCCAGCATAGGCCTCCTAATCAGGGACATGATTTTACCGTAATACACAAGCTCTCTTTCCAGGAGCTAATTTGTTATAAACAGGGGAACATTCTAAATAGTGACCCTAGTCACAGGTGAGGAGAGCAGCAGCACAGAGACTAACGCATTTTTAATCACAATCCCCTCCTGCACTACTTTCCACACCATCGCCTCCTCACTGAGAAATATAACCACAGCTTTACTCATTCGAGCAGCAGCCTTCACATTATTAAAGCCTACTAATTTACGCACTACCATCACATAGTCCTCCACCAACACATATTCTTCACTAACTATTCTGATCCCGTTTCCAGAAGACAAAAATTCAAAAGAGAACGGGGGGGGGGGGGGGGAACACCCGAAAGTGTTCAAAAAGCACACGAGTGACACTTAAAAAACGTTAGTTAAACAGTATGGAATAAAAGTGTAAAGGAAACCCACAGCGTCTCACACGCCCCACCACACTCACTCACAACCACCCCACACTCCCAACATGCAGAGTGAGAGAGAGAGAGAGACAGAGGGAGCGAGAGAGGCTGTCAGGATGTGGTGCTGATTCCAGCGGAGGCCCTACTCAAATACAGCTCGTACTTTTTATGGGATTCATGTTTTTTACAAAGCTTGTTTTCAGATTAAATATTTGAAATATGAAATAGAACCCCGAGCTCCAGGTTTTGTAATGGCTTTTTTTAGCAAGATCAACACAGCTTATTTCTTCCGGGACCCAAGCGTGCCGATGTCTCGTATCTCTTCTGGAATGTTTCATTAGTTGATGAATAAATAATTTGTTGCAAAGATATTATTATTATTATTATTATTATTATTATTATTATTATTATTATTATTATTATTATTTTAAGGATTTTGAGGACTTGCATTTCACTGCACAGAATGAACATCTCAGTGTACAGCTATGGCCAAAAGTTTTGCATCACCCTATAGAATTAGCTAATTTTGCTTCATAAAGTCGAATGAAACCTGCTGAATAATGTCACGTTAACATATTGAGTTACATACTACTTTGCAGTTTTCCATATACTTAACAAAAAACTGAAAAATGTCAAAATGTAACATGAAATACTGTACTACTATTATGACTACTGGTAGACTTTTTGCAATATCATTTTTTAGTTTATTTGATTACATGACGTTAAATAAAGATCTAAATTCTGTTCCTGTAGCTGTTTTTTTAATGATGTCTCAATCCTAAAATTCTCGGTGATGCAAAACTTTTGGCCAGAGCTGTAGTGTAAAATATGAATAATATAGACCTGTTGTCTAGTCTAAGCTTTAATAAATAATCTGTTGCATGAGCTTCGTGAATGAACATTTGTTTACACACAGCAAATAAAATGTTGCCATACAAACAGACTAGCTCCATTGAAAGGGAGAAATCTACAGAGAGAAAATCTGCTTTGAGGTACCTTGAGTTAGGCTTATAGTCCAGACTCATCAATATTCAACTAGAACATCACTTCTATCCAGCTGCACTGTCACTGCTATGCTTAAGACAATGATAAAATGCCTGACCTGCATACTGTTTATTTTTAAATGCCAGCAGCCTTTCAAATGAGAACTCATTTTTACCGAGATGTAAGCAGCACGATATTACACCCCAGTTCACTAAACTACAATAAAGAGCTTTTTTTTCCAATACATTTTTTAGATGAACTTTGTTGAAAGCTTTACGGTATCACATTAAGCCAATGCTCTCTCTGCTCTCGCAGTGGGACATGTAGAAAGGCACTGCAGTGTTTTGCATCCTGCTAGCCCTCAGTTAACCCGTCCCTTCCTCCTGAAGCATGCTGATCCGTGGCCTGGCTGTGACAGGCGCCCCGCTGGGCTGATTGCCCTGGCCTGCCACTCACAGCGAGATGCAGGCTCCTGCAGGCCTTAGATTTTGGCAGGCCGGCTTTAAATGGGTTCGCTGCTTCATTAATGCTGGAGATGAAAGAGGAAGCAGTGGGACCATATACAGGGCTCCCAGCTCACACCAGCACTTTCCTCCAGTGGGACACCGTGCACGGGGCTCCCAGCTCACACCAGCACTTTCCTTCAGTGGGACACCGTGCACGGGGCCCCCAGCTCACACCAGCACTTTCCTCCAGTGGGACACCGTGCATGGGGCTCCCAGCTCACACCAGCACTTTCCTCCAGTGGGACACCGTGCACGGGGCTCCCAGCTCACACCAGCACTTTCCTCCAGTGGGACACCGTGCACGGGGCTCCCAGCTCACACCAGCACTTTCCTCCAGTGGGACACCGTGCACGGGGCTCCCAGCTCACACCAGCACTTTCCTCCAGTGGGACACCGTGCACGGGGCTCCCAGCTCACACCAGCACTTTCCTCCAGTGGGACACCGTGCACGGGGCTCCCAGCTCACACCAGCACTTTCCTCCAGTGGGACACCGTGCACGGGGCTCCCAGCTCACACCAGCACTTTCCTCCAGTGGGACACCGTGCACGGGGCTCCCAGCTCACACCAGCACTTTCCTCCAGTGGGACACCGTGCACGGGGCTCCCAGCTCACACCAGCACTTTCCTCCAGTGGGACACCGTACACGGGGCCCCCAGCTCACACCAGCACTTTCCTCCAGTGGGACACCGTGCACGGGGCTCCCAGCTCACACCAGCACTTTCCTCCAGTGGGACACCATGCACGGGGCTCCCAGCTCACACCAGCACATTCCTCCACTGGGACACCGTGCAAGGGGCTCCCAGCTCATACCAACACTTTCCTTTTAGAATACTGATGCCAATTATCACACATTTCCTGGATGTTAGGCAGAGAATTCCTGCTATAATTTTCCTGTATCTTTTTAAAAATATATTTTTAAAGCTAATCATGCCAGTTGGTGCATTACAGCTCTTGCACTCTTCATCAACATGCTTGGCACTCTATTAATCTCACCTGTAATCATTTAAAGGCACTACTAAGCCTCCTTTCTTACTGCTAATTTGCTTATGTGTTTACGGACAGTTTCTTTCCTAATTCTGTCCCTCTGCAACACTGCAGCACATTTGCAGGGTCTGGACCCCTGCTGGGAGGGTCTGGGAGGGGTCCAGGCCCTCAGTGTTTCAGTATCTGCCCCTGTGTGCTTCTTTATCTGTTTCTGTGTGCTTCTCTATCTGCCTCTGTGTGCTACTCTATCTGTTCCTGTGTGCTTCTTTATCTGTTTCTGTGTGCTTCTCTATCTATTCCTGTGTGCTTCTCTATCTGTTCCTGTGTGCTTCTCTATCTGTTCCTGTGTGCTTCTCTATCTGTTCCTGTGTGCTTCTCTATCTGTTCCTGTGTGCTTCTCTATCTGCCTCTGTGTGCTTCTCTGTCTATTCCTGTGTGCTTCTCTATCTGCCCCTGTGTGCTTCTCTATCTGTTCCTGTGTGCTTCTCTGTCTGTTCCTGTGTGCTTCTCTATCTGCCTCTGTGTGCTACTCTATCTGTTCCTGTGTGCTTCTCTATCTTTTCCTGTGTGCTTCTCTATCTACCTCTGTGTGCTTCTCTATATGTTCCTGTGTGCTTCTCTATCTGCCTCTTTGTGCTTATCTATCTGTTCCTGTTGCTTCCCTATCTGGCTGTGTTCACTAATCCTTTCTTGTAGGGATTAAAACCGCAACACCAGACAGCTCCCTGTGGCACAGCTTTATGGAGCCTTTCCATAAACTAGCATTACAGACTGTAATATGCAGTGTTACACAGACTGTAATATGCAGATCGCACCCCAGTCACTCCACACAGACTGTAATATGCAGATCGCACCCCAGTCACTCCACACAGACTGTAATATGCAGATCGCACCCCAGTCACTCCACACAGACTGTAAGATGCAGATCACAGAGGCTGGGAAGGAGTCTGGGGAGGAGTCTGGGGAAGGAGGAGGCTGGGGAGGAGGAGGCTGGGGAAGGAGGAGGCTGGGGAGGAGGAGGCTGGGGAGGAGGCTGGGGAGGAGGAGGCTGGGGAGGAGGCTGGGGAGGAGGCTGGGGAGGAGGAGGCTGGGGAGGAGGAGGCTGAGGAGGAGACTGGGGAGGAGGCTGGGGAGGAGGCTGGGGAGGAGACTGGGGAGGACGATGCTGAGGAGGAGGCTGGGGAGGAGGAAGATGCTGGGGAGAAGGAGGCTGGCAAGTAGGCTGGTGAGGAGGAGGCTGAGGAGGAGGCTGGGGAGGAAGCTGGGGAGGAGGCTGGGGAGGAGGCTGAGGAGGAGGCTGGGGAGGAAGCTGGGGAGGAGGCTGGGGAGGAGGAGGCTGAGGAGGAGGCTGGGGAGGAGGAGGAGGCTGGGGAGGAGGCTGGGGAGGAGGAGGCTGAGGAGGAGGAGGAGGCTGGGGAGGAGGATGCTGGGGAGAAGGAGGCAAACTCTAAGTTGCAGCAGGGAGGTAATGGATCAGGTAAGATTTGAACCCTTCCCTGATGATCATTGCTATAAGGTACTGCTATTTCAATTGACAATTGTGTGGTTATCAACGCTTGATTTAATTAATTGATTAAAAGTGAGTTCCCTACCTGAACCACCGCTTTGCTTCATATCAAGTAGAATCAGGGCTTCTTTTTTTTGTTTTGTATCAATTTATTTTTTTCTGGGCTTATTTTTAGCTATTTTTGAGTTATATGTAAATCGTTTTTTTCCTCGCTTTCGCTTTTTATACACTTTATGAAATAATCATTTTAAGTTACTTTCGTTTTTTCTGTTACAATATGTATAGTAACTCAATAGTACTTAGGGCACATTTCAATTGTACCTTCTTTCCTTTGCTGTCTTCCACAATGAAATCCTTGTGGTCACCGGTACATTATTCTGGTGTTCTGACATTTTTTATATTTCGTCACAATTTGTAATCCACGAGCGTGTAAATACTACCTATAGTATTGTAATATAGCTTTAAATCTTGTGAGCAAGAACAGTGCTGCGTTTCTAATTGTAATCTTGTTTTAAATCTCGCAAACTTGTTACAATCCTCCAATGGAAATGTAGGAATTTGCTGTCACTCAGTATTATTATTATTATTATTATTTTCTTAGCAGACGCCCTTATCCAGGGTGACTTACAATTGTTACAAGATATCACCTTATTTTTACATACAATTAGATTATTTTGTACATGTTATTTTTACATACAATTTATACAGTTGGGTTTTTACTGGAGCAATCTAGGTACAGTACCTTGGTACAGCAGCACTGTCCCCCACCTGGGACTGAACCCACGACCCTCTGGTCAAGAGTCCAGAGCCCTAACCACTACTCCACACTGCTGCCCTGCTACTCAGTAGTTGGGGTGGGTTTAACGTATTGAGAACGAATCAATGTCAATGTGAGATACAAGTCAGGAAGTTTTTTTGGTTTTTTTTGTAGGCATTTTATTTATTTTTTTCACAGAGAAAAGGGTCAAGTCAATGTGAATTGAGTAAATGCCAGTGTTTTTCTGGTGTTTATTGGATATACACCGATAAAAAAAAAAAAATTGTATCGGGGGTGTTTTATCTGTTTTTATCGGTTAAAACCAAAAATCAGAAGCCCTACATATAATGTAGCATACAACAGTGTAACAAAGACACTTAACGGACGAGAGGAAGCCATTTGGCCCATCAGTGCTCGTCCGGGTCCTAGTAGCTGATTGATCTCAAATGATTGTGCCTCAACAACATGACTAGGTAACCTTTGATAACCTATGCCACACCCTCACCACTATGTATAAAAACTTGTCTCCTTCCCTCTGTCCTAAGTCTGTCTCCACTTAATTTCCAACAGTGTCCTCCTGTCCTGGTTCTGGCTGAGCTTGGGTTAACTTTGTCAACTCCTTTTAGAATTCCAAAGACTTCAATCAATTTCCTCCTCTTCTTGTAATTACGTTACAGTGCTCTATTCACATCATCCTGATTCCTCTTGTAATTACATTACAGTGCTCTATTCACATCATCCTGATTCCTCTTGTAATTACATTACAGTGCTCTATTCACATCATCCTGATTCCTCTTGTAATTACATTACCGTGCTCTATTCACATCATCCTGATTCCTCTTGTAATTACATTACAGTGCTCTATTCACATCATCCTGATTCCTCTTGTAATTACATTACAGTGCTCTATTTACATCATCCTGATTCCTATTGTAATTACAGGGCTCTATTCATATCAATTCTGAACTACGGACCCGTATTTTTGGTTGCACTTCACTCCACCTCTCTGAGTGGCTTCCAGGAAACATCAAGTAATTGACACCACTGGAAACACTTGTGTAGATCTTGGACCGAACTACAAGAAGGGGAGTAGTTGAAGCTGACAGCCTTTAAAAATGATGGCTTAGGGGCCTAGAGACAATACGTTCCCAATACATAATAAAAGAAATATGACACACAGTGTCCTTTTCCAATGTGTGAGTGTTTGTGTGTGTGTGTGTGTGCGTGTGTGTGTGAGTGTGTGTGTGTGTGTCTGTGTGTGTGAATGTGTGTGAGTGTGTGTGTGTGTGTGTGTGAGTGTGTGTGTGTGAGTGCGTGTGTGTGTGTGTGTGTGTGTGTGTGTGTGAGTGTGTGTGTGTGTGTGTGTGTGGGGGGGTATTATAATCTTCTTTTGATGAAAGGCAAGTGTACAATTGGCAACAACAAAATAATAATGAATGCAATATTAAAAACATAAAAGCATTAAGAAAAACAGCAGACTTTTTCCTGTGATGTGGAATGAATAAAAGTCACCCAGGAGCAGCTCCTGCCAATGTTTCCTTACGTTATGTCTGCTCATTCTGATAGTCTATAATGAAAAAAAGAAAGACTCCAGTTTTGCCAAGACGACCTTGGAAACTGATCCACCTTTGAGTCCTCTGTTATAGTCTTTGGAAAGCCTCCCACATTCCAAATGCAAAACGCGTCAATACTGGCCAAAGCAGGACCGACAAAAGCAAGTTTTCTTGAGAACTTTTCCGGATTAGCTGCCCTTCCAGCCCTTCGTTTAATTGAATATACTTTCACCGCATTGTTTCATCCCAAATGGAGACAAAACTAATATCAAATCATTAATAAACATTGAGTTTGGTACTCTTTATGGTCCAGTATTGCATTATTTGCATGTATCAGAATATTTAGATAAGGATGATAAATTGTAAATATATTTTAAGGTCTAGCTATCATTCCAATATACTCTCAGTTAATTAGCTTTAGTTAATTAATATTTTAGGAGTTCCCAATTGCATAATTATATAAATTTATTTTTTTACCACACTAATTTATTAAAATGATATGAATTTTAAGGAAAATTAAATAAGTTGTGGAGCCAGTGCATATCCAAGGAAAGAGAATTAATTTAGTTATTTGTTCCTTTACCTAAAAACCTAACCCTAACCCTAACCTGAGCCTGGTTAAACCCACAGCTCCCTGGCAGTGTGCTCTTTCATTCATTGAGATCAAGCCTGCTGTTAGACCCACAGCTCCCTGGCAGTGTGCGCTTTCATTCATTGAGATCAAGCCTGCTGTTAGACCAACAGCTCCCTGGCAGTGCTCTTTCATTCATTGAGATCAAGCCTGCTGTTAGACCCGCAGCTCCCTGGCAGTGTGCTCTTTCATTCACTGAGATCAAGCCTGCTGCTAGACCCGCAGCTCCCTGGCAGTGTGCTCTTTCATTCATTGAGATCAAGCCTGCTGTTAGACCCACAGCTCCCTGGCAGTGTGCTCTTTCATTCATTGAGATCAAGCCTGCTGTTAGACCCACAGCTCCCTGGCAGTGTTCTCTTTCATTCATTGAGATCAAGCCTGCTGTTAGACCCACAGCTTCCTGGCAGTGTTCTCCTTCATTCATTGAGATCAAGCCTGCTGTTAGGCCCACAGCTTCCTGGCAGTGTTCTCCTTCATTCATTGAGATCAAGCCTGCTGTTAGACCCACAGCTCCCTGGCAGTGTGCTCTTTTGTTCATTGAGATCAAGCCTGCTGTTAGACCCACAGCTCCCTGGCAGTGTGCTCTTTCATTCATTGAGATCAAGCCTGCTGTTAGACCCACAGCTCCCTGGCAGTGTGCTCTTTCATTCATTGAGATCAAGCCTGCTGTTAGACCCACAGCTCCCTGGCAGTGTGCTCTTTCATTCATTGAAATCAAGCCTGCTGTTAGACCCATAGCTCCCTGGCAGTGTGCTCTTTCATTTATTGAGATCAAGCCTGCTGTTAGACCCATAGCTCACTGGCAGTGTGCTCTTTCATTCATTGAGATCAAGCCTGCTGTTAGACCCGCAGCTCCCTGGCAGTGTGCTCTTTCATTTATTGAGATCAAGCCTGCTGTTAGACCCATAGCTCACTGGCAGTGTGCGCTTTCATTCATTGAGATCAAGCCTGCTGTTAGACCCATAGCTCCCTGGCAGTGTGCGCTTTCATTCATTGAGATCAAGCCTGCTGTTAGACCCGCAGCTCCCTGGCAGTGTGCGCTTTCATTCATTGAGATCAAGCCTGCTGTTAGACCCACAGCTCCCTGGCAGTGTTCTCCTTCATTCATTGAGATCAAGCCTGCTGTTAGACCCACAGCTCCCTGGCAGTGTGCTCTTTCATTCATTGAGATCAAGCCTGCTGTTAGACCCACAGCTCCCTGGCAGTGTGCGCTTTCATCCATTGAGATCAAGCCTGCTGTTAGACCCGCAGCTCCCTGGCAGTGTTCTCCTCCATTCATTGAGATCAAGCCTGCTGTTAGACCCATAGCTCACTGGCAGTGTGCGCTTTCATTCATTGAGATCAAGCCTGCTGTTAGACCCACAGCTCCCTGGCAGTGTTCTCCTTCATTCATTGAGATCAAGCCTGCTGTTAGACCCACAGCTCCCTGGCAGTGTGCTCTTTCATTCATTGAGACCAAGCCTGCTGTTAGACCCACAGCTCCCTGGCAGTGTGCGCTTTCATCCATTGAGATCAAGCCTGCTGTTAGACCCGCAGCTCCCTGGCAGTGTTCTCCTTCATTCATTGAGATCAAGCCTGCTGTTAGACCCATAGCTCCCTGGCAGTGTGCTCTTTCATTCATTGAGATCAAGCCTGCTGTTAGACCCACAGCTCCCTGGCAGTGTTCTCTTTCATTCATTGAGATCAAGCCTGCTGTTAGAACCACCGCTCCCTGGCAGTGTGCTCTTTCATTCATTGAGATCAAGCCTGCTGTTAGACCCATAGCTCCCTGGCAGTGTGCTCTTTCATTCATTGAGATCAAGCCTGCTGTTAGACCCACAGCTCCCTGGCAGTGTGCTCTTTCATTCATTGAGATCAAGCCTGCTGTTAGACCCACAGCTCCCTGGCAGTGTGCTCTTTCATTCATTGAGATCAAGCCTGCTGTTAGACCCACAGCTCCCTGGCAGTGTGCTCTTTCATTCATTGAGATCAAGCCTGCTGTTAGACCCACAGCTCCCTGGCAGTGTGCTCTTTCATTCATTGAGATCAAGCCTGCTGTTAGAACCACCGCTCCCTGGCAGTGTGCTCTTTCATTCATTGAGATCAAGCCTGCTGTTAGACCCACAGCTCCCTGGCAGTGTGCGCTTTCATTCATTGAGATCAAGCCTGCTGTTAGACCCACAGCTCCCTGGCAGTGTGCTCTTTCATTCATTGAGATCAAGCCTGCTGTTAGACCCACAGCTCCTTGGCAGTGTGCTCTTTCATTCATTAAGATCAAGGAGTCTGGCTGCAAGTATCACCTGCCATTTGAGCCGCTGTCTGCATTGTGGCTCATTGTCTGTAACTGTGCTTTCTTAAACCCGACCAGAACATTTTCAGTAAATCCAACAAGTTTACACAAGAGCAAGGACTTAATATAGCGAGGGAACCCGCCCCAGTGACTAATAACACAAGGGTGCATTCTGACACCAGACAGCCAGACAGACAGACAGAGAAACTACTCCCTAGCCAAGAAGACTAGCTGCTACTGCACTGCTCTGTCCTGTATGTAATGAAGGAGAGCCCCCTCCCACACTGCTCTGTCCTGTATGTAATGAGGAAGAGCCCCCCACACTGCCCTGTCCTGTATGTAATGAAGGAGAGCACCCCACACTGCCCTGTCCTGTATGTAATGAAGGAGAGCCCCCCCACACTGCCCTGTCCTGTATGTAATGGAGAGCCCCCCCCACACTGCCCTGTCCTGTATGTAATGAGGGAGAGCCCCCCACACTGCCCTGTCCTGTATGTAATGAAGGCGGGCCTCCCATACTGCCCTGTCCTGTATGCAATGAAGGAGAGCCCCCCCCCACACTGCCCTGTCCTGTATGTAATGGAGAGCCGCCCCCACACTGCCCTGTCTCCTGTATGTAATGAGGGAGAGCCCCCCACACTGCCCTGTCCTGTATGTAATGAGGGAGAGCCCCCACACTGCCCTGTCCTGTATGTAATGAAGGAGCGCCCCCCCACACTGCCCTGTCCTGTATGTAATAAGGGAGAGCCCCCCCACACTACCCTGTCCTGTATGTAATGAAGGAGAGCCCCCCTCACTGTCCTGACCTGTATGTAATGAAGGACAGCCCCCCCCCACACTGCCCTGTCCTGTATGCAATGAAGGAGAGCCCCCCCCACACTGCCCTGTCCTGTATGTAATGAGGGAGAGCCCCCCCCCCACAATGCCCTGCCCTGTATGTTAGTCCCCTTAGAACTTTGCAGGCCAGGGCCAGAGTTGCTCTGGAGCTCAGTAGTAACAGTAGCAGTAGCAGTAGGAGCAGTAGTAGCAGTAGCAGTAGTCGCAGTAGTAGTAGTAGTAGTAGTAGTAGTAGTAGTAGTAGTAGTAGCAGTAGCAGCAACAGCAGCATTAGCAGTAGAAGTAGCAATAGTAGTAGCAGTAGCAGTAGCAGTAGCAGTAGCAGTAGTCGCAGTAACAGTAGGAGCAGTAGTAGTAGTAGCAGTAGTAGGAGTAGTAGCAATAGGAACAGTAGTAGTATTAGCAGTAGCAGTAGCAGTAGCATTAGCAGCAGTCATAGTTTAGCACTGAGGTTATCCAGGAAGGTTTAAGTCCCTGAATCGTTTGACTGAATGGTTAAAGTAATAACACATTACAGGGGCTGCTGTAAATTTAGTTATTAACAGAAATACTGAATGGCAGCCAGTTGCTTTCCCTGCTCTATCAGAGAAGACCATATGAAGCACACAGGGCCCAAGCCATGCGGTGAATACAACAAATCAGGAGCAAAATGGAAAATTAGGGACGCCACTGTTGTAAATGTTTTATGGAGCAGCATGAACGTTTATGACCTCCAGGGCTGCTCTGGCTCCTTCTCTGTGAGCGGTGTGTGGTATTGCGGGGTGCAAGTGGGGTGGGACGTCCCACTGCAAGACCATTGCATTCAGGTTAAGAGGGTACTTTATTTGAATTCCTCTAAGGGTCAGGGTCATTAAGGTGTGTTTATAGGTATGCCTGACAGTCGCCAGTCAAAACAGTGAAGCAAAACTAAATGCAGGACGAGTCTAGACTTGACCTTCTCCATCGATGAAGAGGTGAACTCTAGTCTAGACTTGACCTTCTCCATCGATGAAGAGGTGAACTCTAGTCTAGACTTGACCTTCTCCATCAATGAAGAGGTGAACTTTAGTCTAGACTTGACCTTCTCCATCGATGAAGAGGTGAACTCTAGTCTAGACTTGACCTTCTCCATCAATGAAGAGGTGAACTTTAGTCTAGACTTGACCTTCTCCATCGATGAAGAGGTGAACTCTAGTCTTGACTTGACCTTCTCCATCAATGAAGAGGTGAACTTTAGTCTAGACTTGACCTCCATCGATGAAGAGGTGAACTCTAGTCTTGACTTGACCTTCTCCATCGATGAAGAGGTGAACTCTAGTCTAGACTTGCACCCTGTCTAGACCTGCACCCCTAGAGTTGCACCCTGCCCTGAAGTAGTTCCATTCATCCTCCTCGACTCGGAAGAGGCACACCAGGGTTTAGTGAGCAGCTCAGGAAGGATATCCTTCTCCATGCAGGTTCCTTCTTTACACAGACAACCCAGAGAGCACCGATTAGAAAACTACAGAGAAGGATATCCTTCTCCTTCTTCATGCAGGACACTTCACAAAGGGGGTTCTATGTACCTTTTACCTGTTACTTAGAAGAAAGTCCATTTAATCCAAATTTATCCATAAGGTGTGATTTTTTATTTATTTGAATTGTATTATCATAAATGTAATTCATATTTCCTGTGAAAATGCAAGTTTTAGCCAAGGTTAATACAAATCTGTGGGATCTTCTTTTTTCACAATGACTATTTTTTCACATCCACACGACAAGCTCTGAAAGTGGCAATGAAGAATTAACTGATCTTAATTTGTAAATGAGCTGCCAGGGGAAGCTTTATTCAGACTGTCCTGAGTAAAGTGAGATTAATATTAGTTATTTAAACATCTGTGGATGGAAAACCAAGTAGTGAAGTACATAAAATAAGAGATAATTATTCTAAAACAGGCTACGGAATTGAGCCGGAAAAGAAACCAAGGAAACATGCTATTAGCCTAATGCACAGTGACAGCAGTACATTTTTGTTGTTTTCATCACAACATGAACCTTGAATAGCTGTCAGGTACACAAAGAGGCAGACTGCCCTCCTGAGAAATAACAAGCGATCAAACAATGAACTGACCACGACTGAATCAAAGGCAACAATACAAGTCTTTCAATAGACACAAGACATGATTGATGAAGACAACAGCACAGGGCTGCTGTAACAAATGAGTGTAAAGGCTGTACAATAAACAAAAGGAGATCTGAAAAAGACAGACAGGGAGACAATATTGGAAAAGTGTCAAAGATAAAGACCGGTTAGCTTGAATTGAACATACTCCTGGACTCTTTGGCTTGCCCTGACTGGACCTCAGAGTCATGCCCTGGCCTCTGACCTGCTCTCATGTTGACAGGCGGGACTTAGCTGAACTTTCTATTCCTGCTCCATGGGGGGAGAATCAGCAGCATTGTGGAGCCATGCTGCTTGAGGACACAACCTGTGAACTTCCCACAGCAAGACCTCCGATCACTCCTGTCACCTTCCACAGCAAGACCTCCGATCACTCCTGTCACCTTCCACAGCAAGACCTCCGATCACTCCTGTCACCTTCCACAGCAAGACCTCTGATCGCTCCTGTCACCTTCTACAGCAAGACCTCCGATCACTCCTGTCACATTCCACAGCAAGACCGCCGATCACTCCCGTCACCTTCCACAGCAAGACCTCCGATCATTCCTGTCACCTTCCACAGCAAGACCTCCGATCACCCCTGTCATCTTTCACAGCAAGACCTCCGATCACTCCTGTCACCTTCCACAGCAAGACCTCAGATTTTTTAATTCACAAAAAAGACACTCAAAATTGAAAGTGATCAAAATAATGTAAACAACATTAAAGTCTTTAAGCATTGGATTTCTGATAGCCTCTGCAATTGTTTTGCAACTCATGTTGGTGAATCATTGGAAACTGCTAAATAAAATCAGTCTTGGCACTGAGCAATGTGATGCTTCCCATGCTGTCTGTCATAGGTGGCGCGAATAATGGCTTGGGGAGGCTAAGCCTCCCCAAAATAAATGGCCCAAACCCTCACAAGAAATTGTTCTGACCAACACAAAAAATATTTGTGAGAGAAGATCATTTTTTTCCTGCAAGTGCGCAAAGTAGGTCTAAAAAACATATTTCTTGTTTTTCTACTGCGCAACCACCAGACTGCTAGGGTAGCTGGGATATCAAAATCAACACTGTAGTACAGATACTGGATTTAGCTGAATTTCCATGTCATTGGAGGAGACAATGCTTGGCTGGTTTAATGTCCATTCTTCCAGCCGATCTGAGCCCCATATAGATATTCAAAAGTTTATGGTAAGAGTGCAGTTATTTTTTTTTTTTTGCAAATATACCTTATGAAATACGTTGAATGCCCCTTGATTATAAGTATGATAGTAAGTGCATGTTTAGAAGCTTAAGTCAGTATTAATAATTGATTTAAATTGGTGTGAAGTGATGGAAATCATGTTCAAATTGGTGTAGGTACTGTAGGAGTTTAGAACAGGTTTACGAATTTAAAGGTTTTAAAAACAGTGCAGCTTGTTATCCTTACTGTTTTTCTAATTTGCTTAAATATGCATAAAATGTTTTAAAGTACAAGCTAGTGCTGTGTTAAACTTCATTTATTTGGCCGCCTTATGTTGGGAAAAAAAACAATGTCAAATATATACACTACCGGTTAAAAGTTTTAGAACACCTCAATTTTTCCGGTTTTTATTGAAATTTACGCAGTTTAATGTCTCAATGTACTCTGAAATTAAAGCATAGAACAAATAAACAATTGGAGATAAAAAAAATAAATCATGGAATCGTTTTGTTTAACAAAATTTAATCTAAATTTTTGACTCATCAAAGTAGCCACCTTTTGCAGATATAACAGCCGAACACACTCGTGGCATTCTTTCCACAATGGAAATCAAATATTGTCCGGAAAGTTCTTCCCAACACTGTTGCAGAAGTTCCCAGAAATGTGTTGCACTTGTAGGTTGCTTTGCTTTCACCCTTCTGTCCAGTTCATCCCAAACCAGCTCGATGGGGTTTAAGTCTGGAGACTGTGCTGGCCATGCCATGATTTGAAGCCTACCGTCTTGTTCTTTTCTTCTAAGGTAGTTCTGACATAGCCTGGAGGTATGTTTTGGGTCATTATCTTGCTGTAGGATGAACCCCTGACCAACTAGGCGTATACCAGAGGGTATTGCATGGCGCTGCAAAATGCTGTGGTAGCAGTTTTGGTTCAGGGTGCCACTCACTCTGTGTAAGTCGCCGACTCTGGATCCAGCAAAAGAGCCCCAGACCATCATGCTTCCTCCTCCATGTTTGACAGTTGGTGTCACACACCGAGGAACCATCCTTTCGCCTACTCGACGGCGTACAAAAACCCTGCGTGATGAACCGAAGATTTCAAATTTTGATTCATCGGTCCATAAGACCTTCTTCCAGTCTTCAGTAGTCCACTGGCGGTGCTTCATGGCCCAGGCAAGCCTCTTTTTCTTATTTTGCCATCTTAGCAATGGCTTTCTTACTGCCACTCGACCTGTCAAACCTGTAGCTCAAAGTCTTCTCTTCACAGTTGAAACTGAGACTTGCTTACTTCGACCAGTGTTAAGCTATGCTTGAAGCTGTTGTCCTGTGAGCTGCCTATCACGCAAGCTGTTGACTCTCAGAAACTTGTCTTCTGATTCTGTTGTGGCTTTGGGTCTGCCAGACCTCTTCCTGTCAGAGTTTCCTCCAGTTTCCAAGTGCCTTTTGATGGTGTAGGAAACTGTACTCACTGACTCCTTGGCTTTCTTTGCAATTTCTCTAAAGGAAAGACCTACACTTTTAAGGGTTATAATGGTCTGTCTGTCTTCCTTTGTTAATTGCCTTTTTCTCGCCATTATGAGAGCAATATACTACTTCCTGCTGTACAATACTGTCCAAATATTGCTTAAGAGGGTGTAGTAACACAGTCTGTTCCAACACTGCTTTTATACAAACAAAAGTTGGGACACCTGTAGGAATTGTTAGCATCAACTTTCAAGGCTTAATTTACTTCCATTGCTGCAGAACAGCTGTAAGTTGTTAACCCATTACTTGTTCCCTGAAAAAGGCCTTTTTGTATAACTCTGAAATGTACATTATTTTTCAGTTTTTGGTAACCTAAACTTTTTTTTTAACCTCTGGCAGTTTACCGCTTACCTTTGTACCATTTCAGGTTATTCACTGGACTTGAACTGCTTAAATTTCAATAAAAACTGGAAAAATGGGGGTGTTCTAAAACTTTTGACCGGTAGTGTATGTAGCATCCCTGAGTGGTTTCGAGGTCTGTTTTGTGCTATCAATTATTATACAAGTTCTCAAAAAGACACAGGAGAATGAATCCAGTTTACAGCTTTTATTTGTGTCCGTCAGTCCGACTATTTTTCAAACTCAACACAATGAATGAAACTTAGTATTCAGACTCACTAGTAACAGAGTAATAAAAAAATCCAAGTCTTATATAATATAATGTGTGTGTATCTTACTGTACATCGTTGGGTTAAGTAAATGCAGGGGGGGAAGTGTGGAATAGCCTCCCCAAACGAAAGACTGACGCGCCGCCTGTGCTGTCTGTTATTATTTTAGCTGTTCTAATGGGAGTTTGGAATCAGTCCCGTTACTGCGGTACGTCGTTGTTAAAGTTGATAGATAATTAGTGCTGTTCGCTTCCAAGATTGATTCCACACAGACCTGTATGAAGGTTTTCCATGGTACATTTCCAGGGTCGTTTTGCACACAGCTGTGTTTTGCCCATGACTATGCTGTGCATTTACAGAGCTCTCAGCATGTCTGATACACTTTCCTTACTAGACTTTGCTTCGCTGTTAGACCGGAATACACAGTAAGCATTTCCAGTATAAGGGGAGTGGAGTGCTGTGATGTGACCCACTGCATCACCAACAGTTGTTTTTTAACATCCATATATCTAACAGCCTAACTATTCTCGTCTGAAATCCTGAAATAGGGTCTCCATTTGTAGCTGTTTTCATACTTTTCTAGCACAGTCAGGAGTCCTCTGTATTAAAGCAGGAGGTTCAACGTCTGCCAGGTGCCAGTAAGAACTATACTGACACCCAGAGGTGGATTAAGATTTACTGGGGCTCAAATAACCCCCCAACACCCCCCAAAAAACACGAATATATCAAAACGCATGAATACATAGACGTTTACACTGCATTAATAATAAAGCAATTGTATAGTAATACACTATGCCTAAATTAACTGCTCAAATATATGCCTTCGGAAACTGATTTAGATTAATGGGATCGCGGGAAAAAAAATAACAACATGAAAACGAAATGACGTTAGCGTTTTAGCGACCTTGCAGACTCCTATTTCCTGAGAATTATTAACAACTGCGGTTGCCGGCGAGCCATTATTGCATTAAGAGTACGCGGTATCATACTGTAAAGCATCACTAGATGTCGCAATTGGTACCGTACTAAGACTATTTACAAAGAAGGTATAGCAATTATACTTCGACTGTATACATAAGTTTGTGTTTGTACTGATGTGCTTTTGAATGAAACATGCTGAACCCAAATCCATATCCAGTTACTTCCACTACACAACCCAGTTAGAAAAACAACAAATACATAAAAAACCATTTTACATCGTGCACTCCAGTATTTTTTTTATGTAACTACCCATTACCCCTACATTTTAATAATACTGTACCATCACATAATGTAGCCAAAAATACAACCATATAAAATATAATTACAATGATGTCTTACCTTTTGAAATGATCAGTTTCTTCCTAGTTTTCATGGAAGAAAAGTCCTGTATAATCTGGTCAAAGTCTGTTTGTTGTACCAGTTCTGACTCCACTGCCATCAAAGATAAGGCATTCAGACGCCTTTGATGCATTGTTGATCTGAGTCCATTTTTAACCCTTGCCATCTTTGAAAATGAACGTTCTCCTTCACCATTTGTAATTGGTAGAGTCAGGAAGATTCTCAGAGCAACGTACACGTTAGGGAATGTTGATTGGAAGCCGCTTTGCCTGATAACTTGCAACAATTGGGCAGGACATTCGTCAGGCTCATCCCAGCTGTACGAGGTCATCAGGAAAGTTTCTTTCCAAGTCATTTGGGTAAACTGCCGCAAGTTCAGTAGCATGCTTGCGAATGTCAATGATGTCCAACAAGTTTTTTTCAAATAGTACGCCAAAGTGATCGTTCAGCAACCTATAGGCATCCAGTCAGTGACGAAGACAAGTTAATAACTGGTCAATTACAACATAGAAAGTCTCAATCTGAAATTTTTGACTTCCCTCAAGTAAAACCTCAGGTTATCCTGATTCATTGGCAAACTGTTTTCATGTACGAGTCAGATCACTTTGATATTTTTCTGAAACACTCTTGCATGTGTTTTTAGCAGCATTTTCAAAATTTTGGAATTGATCTCGTAGGGAAGCCACAAATGATTCAAGTGATTGCAGTAACTCGGTCATTTTAAACCGCTGAAGAACAGTGTCCCAAAATTGTGCCATAAAGGCTGTTTCCAAATGTTCCATTTTGCTCTTGAGGGAAGCAGCTTCCAATCGTGTGTCATGTGATTGGTCAACATCTTTTGACTGGTTTTCCAGGGCTTGCCGAATTGTGCCATAGTTCCGACACAGAGCTCTTGTAGAATCTGCACAGCTGCTCCATCGTGTGTCTGAGAGACTTTTGAGTGTCAATGAGCTTCCATCATTATGCAAAACCTGTTTCCAGCGATATGTAGACGCTGAGCAGAAAGCATACAGTGACTGCACAAACCAGAAAAAATGTATTGCATTTGGACAGCTTTTATTAATACTGTTAACTCCCACTAAATTTAAAGAATGGGTAGCACAAGGAATGTAGTGAATCAGTGGGTTTAGTCGGTTTAGGTGGGCCTGCAGACCATTGTATCTTCCTGACATATTGATAGGATTGTCCATGGCAATTAGATATGTCCAAATCCATTATCATTGCAAGTACACATTCAGCAAGTCTTGCACCTGTATGCTCCTCTATTGGCTCAAATCCAATAAATCGCTCTACAATTTGCCCCTCTGAATTGACAAATCTGAATATGAAAGTCAGCTGATCAACATGCGATAAATCTGGTGTTGAATCCACAATAACTGAAAAATATTTGGCTTGTTGAATTTCTACAGCTATAGTTTTTTTTTATTTTCTGCCCCATCAAATCAATGAATTCTTCACAAGTAGTTGATAACAGATAAAAAGTATTGCCTTTACCCTTCTATCCAAATTTTGCTATGTGATCTGCCAAAAAGGGATCAAACTGTGCAATCAGCTCCAAAATCCCCAAATAGTTGTCATTATTGGTGAACCTAGCAGCTCATTGTGGCCATGGACAGCCAGTCCATGCTCACTTAAGAACTTAATAACTGCTACAACACGCTTAAGGACATCTCTCCAGTACTGACACTGCCTGAAACTGCAGAGATAAAGCTGCATCAACTGTACCTGTTGTCTTTGCGCGCCGTATCCATGCGAGCATACAATTTCGGTATTCCAAGCTTTTCTCGTGTTCAGAAATGTGTTCAGGGTGTTTCCAGTCACTGAATCCTTCGATAAAGGTGTGTGTTTTGGATGAAAGAAGTTTGCAGGCAAAGCAATAAACATTTCCAGAGGATGGTGAGTAAATAAGTCAGTCCCATGTAACAGATTCACCGTTGTGCAGCCGACAAGAGAACATATCTTCAGACAGCATACACGTCCTCCCTCCAATCACCAGAGCAGAAGCAGGGAATTTTTTAAGGTTTTTATTTTGACAAGCAGCTGAACTCTTAGCAATCCAAAAACTCCTGAAACTTTCATTAATGTTATCCCACAATGTAGGATCGCTGCTAAATTTGTCTGCTTGTATTACGTTTACCTCATCATCACCAGCATCACTCGGTCCTGGCTCCGACTCCGGCTCCGGCTCGTATGCTTCCCGCAGGTCTCGATCTGTAGCTTCCTCTCGTTGAAGCAGGCCAGGGCCTATATTTCCAGCAGCCGTGTCTGCCAAACTCGAAGCTGCGTCCTCTTGGTCTGCCATTTCTCGTTTCTCTCTCTCCTTGAAGAATTGGTCAATTGTTGGTATATTGTGTAATAAAGCAACTCCTTTAGCCTCCTTTGCTTGCTTCAGTTTTCTCTTAGCGCTCCTGCTTAAGTATCGGCTATCCATGATAACGTGTATTTTACTAAGTCAGTAGATTCTGATGGAAACTGTGCATATATGACGAGTCACACAACGTCATTTGCATATTGGAACGCGAGTGACAGACAGCTTGATCTGACTGTCAGTGGAAGTTACACTTACCTGTTCTGTTTTGCTTGAATATGAGTCCATGGATCTGGTATAGAAAATTTTCACCGCAAAGAGATTTTTCCCGTGGCCCCAAATTGGCGGGGGCCCCTGGGCACGGGCCCTGTGGGCCTGTGCGTTAATCCGCCACTGCTGACACCCACAGACTTCTTAGGAACCAGGACAGGACTAATAGGCTAGTTTGATACAGAAAGATTTCATATATCCTTTGGTGTAAAACAAAAACTGAAGGAAGAAGCTTGTGAGTCAAGTAGGCATATCAGATAAACTAGAAGAAATACAGCAACACACCCTGGAATGCAGCAGCACACATAAGAACATAAGAAAGTTTACAAACGAGAGGAGGCCATTCAGCCCATCTTGCTCGTTTGGTTGTTAGTAGCTTATTGATCCCAGAATCTCATCAAGCAGCTTCTTGAAGGATCCCAGGGTGTCAGCTTCAACAACATTACTGGGGAGTTGGTTCCAGACCCTCACAACTCTCTATGTAAAAAAGTGCCTCCTATTTTCTGTTCTGAATGCCCCTTTATCTAATCTCCATTTATGACCCCTGGTCCTTTTTTCTTTTTTCAAGTCAAAGAAGTCCCCCGGGTTGACATTGTCTATACCTTTTAGGATTTTGAATGTTTGAATCAGATCGCCGCTTAGTCTTCTTTGTTCAAGACTGAATAGATTCAATTATTTTAGCCTGTCTGCATACGACATGCCTTTTAAACCCGGGATAATTCTGGTCGCTCTTCTTTGCACTCTTTCTAGAGCAGCAATATCCTTTTTGTAACGAGGTGACCAGAACTGAACACAATATTCTAGGTGAGGTCTTACTAATGCATTGTAGAGTTTTAACATTACTTCCTTTGATTTAAATTCAACACTTCTCACAATATATCCAAGCATCTTGTTAGCCTTTTTTATAGCTTCCCCACATTGTCTAGATGAAGACATTTCTGAGTCAACATAAACTCCTAGGTCTTTTTCATAGTTCCCTTCTTCAATTTCACTATCTCCCATATGATATTTATAATGCACATTTTTATTGCCCGCATGCAATACTTTACACTTTTCTCTATTAAATTTCATTTGGCATGTGTCTGCCCAATTTTGAATGCGGTCTAGATCATTTTGAATGACCTTTGCTGCTGCAACAGTGTCTGCCACTCCTCCTATTTTTGTGTCGTCTGCAAATTTAACGAGTTTGCTTACTATATCAGAGTCTAAATCATTAATGTAGATTAGGAATAGCAGAGTACCTAATACTGATCCCTGTGGTACACCACTGGTTACCTCACTCCATTTCGAGGTTTCTCCTCTAATCAGTACTTTCTGTTTTCTACATGTTAACCACTCCCTAATCCATGTGCATGCATTTCCTTGAATCCCTACTGCGTTCATTTCACCTTGGAATACAGCAGCACACCTTGGAATGCAGCAGCACACCTTGGAATGCAGCAGCACACCTTGGAATGGCTGACACTGATGTCATTTCCATTGCTGTACTGTACAGGTAGAAAGAAGGCGGTAATGTTTACCCAGAGGAAAAAGAAGAAACCATAGCCTGGCTCTCAAACTGCTGCAGCCCCTCTCCTGGTGTTCTAATAAACCTCCCAGTGACCATGCCTGCTAATGCCTTACTTAGTGTCCAGCCCTGACTGTACTGGTGGCAGAACACACATCTCTGTCAGGGCTTCTAGGGGTATGACCCTCCAGAACCCTCCCTATAGAGAGCCATTAGCAGAGAGACCGGGCTGCCCCCACGGGTCGGAAACCTCTCCCTAGCTGCTATAATGCATAGCTCACTGTTTTGTCTTTTCCAGAGAGACCAGAGGAATCCTTTCTGGATTTGACAGTCTGAACAGCATTGACAGCTATTTTTTGACATATATTATAATAATGGCAAGAATCGGCTCATTGTGACAGTTGTAGAATGCAGAGCCAAAATCCAAAAAGCGCTCCCTATACTGACCTGCTGACCTCTGGATGAACCCATGGCCCCCATTAAAAACTAAGCTGCTGTTTCAGATCTCCAGTGTGCTTCCCTCAGCACAGCAGCTTCTTGTCTGCACCGAACAACCTCCCTACACATCTGGAGAAGCACTGCTCATCCACAGAAGCTACTGAGCTCACCAGACACAAATAAAGAATCTCAACAGACCGGACAGCTGGGGAATATGGTAAGAGGAAAATCTAGTAATGTGGGGGCCTTACTACTTCAGGATCACAATACTGTCTGTGTGTGTGTGTGTGTCTGTGGAGTTCACTTAATGGAACTAATAATATCGATAGAAACTTTATTTATTTTCTGACAGAATGTTAGGATTGGGACGGCCAGGGTGATAAGAGCTACGACCCCAAACAAAATGAACCCGTTTCTATATCAGGGTGATAAGAGCTACCACCCCAAACAAAATGAACCCGTTTCTATATCAGGGTGATAAGAGCTACGACCCCAAACAAAATGAACCTGTTTCTATATCAGGGTGATAAGAGCTACCACCCCAAACAAAATGAACCCGTTTCTATATCCTCTTAGTGGCCGTGGGGCTTTGAATAGGTTTATTTCTTGTGCAGTTTACCAAATTTCTGGCAAAATTCAGATTTTGATTGGCTGTCTCTGATACTCAGTGTAAACACAGATTCTAAAATGAACACAAAATAACTTAGGATTGCTTACGAGCCACTAAATGAAATAACAGGACTGCTTACAAGCCCCTAAATGAAATAACAGGACTGCTTACGAGCCCTTAAATTAAATAACAGGACTGCTTACGAGCCCCTAAATTAAATAACAGGACTGCTTACGAGCCCCTAAATTAAGTCTGAGTTGTTGGGTAACTTTTGTTGACAGTGTTTTTACTTTCTGAAAAAAAAAAGTGCTAATCATAATCCAGCATAAAGAGCTTTGAAAGTCTATCCCTAAATGTCATAAGAATGTTTATTATCACAATGGCTAAGTCACGCTTTGGCCACACAGATTCATAATCATATATAATGCAAATGAGTTATGCACCTGAATTGATATTTGCACTGTAAATTGCCTCTGTATAATAAAGACCGCTAGTCTATTAAAATAATTGTTTCTCTGGCCCCGCGGGGACATTGATAGAGTTCGTGGTCAGTCAGGTGTCCCTGTAATTTCAGTCCCAGCACCACCCTAAACTGCTTGTTGTGAGAGTAACCAAATACGCTGAGTTTCACAGAGGGGCCAATGGAGGGTGAAAGAAGGACAGGCTGTCATTTCAACTTAATAAAGGTTCCCAAATAATGATCTTATTCTTGAAACCACAATAATCCGATTTAATTTAACCTCTGTAATCCCTCGTCAGGAAAAATGGCATTAACCTGTCACTCAAGCAGGAGAGAAAATATCAAGCGCTGCTGGGCCCATTATCTTTACGAGCCCAATAATTACAGCAGGAACTTGTGATTAAAGAGACCCATTAAAAGTGAATTCACTGATGCTCTCTCTCCCTCTCACTCTCCCTTTATTTTCTTTTCAGTTTGATGCTGTATGTTAGCGCTTATTAAAGGTGCAGTGTGACAGCACTGGAGGATTGAGGGCTGAGTGTGTTCTCACTTTTCTGAAACATGTTGCGGATTCCAGAAAGTCGTGGCTTTGAACAGCGAGTAAATTCAGCCAAAAATGCCTTTGGTGCATCAAAGGGCAACAATCTACTGTGCAGTCTTCATTACTGGATCCTTCATTATCTACTGTGCAGTCTTCATTACTGGATCCTTCATTATCTACTGTGCAGTCTTTATTACTGAATCCTTCATTATCTACTGTGCAGTCTTCATTACTGAATCCTTCATTATCTACTGTGCAGTCTTTATTACTGGATCCTTCATTATCTACTGTGCAGTCTTTATTACTGGATCCTTCATTATCTACTGTGCAGTCTTCATTACTGGAGCCTTCATTATCTACTGTGCAGTCTTCATTACTGAATCCTTCATTATCTACTGTGCAGTCTTCATTACTGGATCCTTCATTATCTACTGTGCAGTCTTTATTACTGAATCCTTCATTATCTACTGTGCAGTCTTCATTACTGAATCCTTCATTATCTACTGTGCAGTCTTTATTACTGGATCCTTCATTATCTACTGTGCAGTCTTCATTACTGGATCCTTCATTATCTACTGTGCAGTCTTTATTACTGGATCCTTCATTATCTACTGTGCAGTCTTCATTACTGGATCCTTCATTATCTACTGTGCAGTCTTCATTACTGGATCCTTCATTATCTACTGTGCAGTCTTCATTACTGGATCCTTCATTATCTACTGTGCAGTCTTTATTACTGAATCCTTCATTATCTACTGTGCAGTCTTCATTACTGGATCCTTCATTATCTACTGTGCAGTCTTCATTACTGGATCCTTCATTATCTACTGTGCAGTCTTTATTACTGAATCCTTCATTATCTACTGTGCAGTCTTTATTACTGGATCCTTCATTATCTACTGTGCAGTCTTCATTACTGGAGCCTTCATTATCTACTGTGCAGTCTTCATTACTGGATCCTTCATTATCTACTGTGCAGTCTTTATTACTGAATCCTTCATTATCTACTGTGCAGTCTTCATTACTGAATCCTTCATTATCTACTGTGCAGTCTTTATTACTGGATCCTTCATTATCTACTGTGCAGTCTTCATTACTGGATCCTTCATTATCTACTGTGCAGTCTTTATTACTGGATCCTTCATTATCTACTGTGCAGTCTTTATTACTGGATCCTTCATTATCTACTGTGCAGTCTTCATTACTGGATCCTTCATTATCTACTGTGCAGTCTTCATTACTGGATCCTTCATTATCTACTGTGCAGTCTTCATTACTGGATCCTTCATTATCTACTGTGCAGTCTTTATTACTGAATCCTTCATTATCTACTGTGCAGTCTTTATTACTGGATCCTTCATTATCTACTGTGCAGTCTTCATTACTGGATCCTTCATTATCTACTGTACAGTCTTTATTACTGGATCCTTCATTATCTACTGTGCAGTCTTTATTACTGAATCCTTCATTATCTACTGTGCAGTCTTCATTACTGGATCCTTCATTATCTACTGTGCAGTCTTTATTACTGGATCCTTCATTCTCCAGTTAAGCGTTCGCTCTCAGATACTGTATTCTGCCACTTTAAAAAGTCAATCTTCTTCTTTAATGAAGACAGGATGAAGATAAGTGCACACTTATCAGTTCCACCCCCTACTAGCCTTGCAGATCTCATTGAGGATGAGGTGACACATGAACACCAGCACAATCAGATCCACCCCCTGCTAGCCTTGCAGATCTCATTGAGGATGAGGTGACACATGAACACCAGCACAATCAGATCCACCCCCTGCTAGCCTTGCAGATCTCATTGAGAATGAGGTGACACATGAACACCAGCCCAATCAGATCCACCCCTGCTAGACTTGCAGATCTCATTGAGGATGAGGTGACACATGAACACCAGCGCAACATCTGACCACCAATGAACGATCAAAGAAACAGTCAAGCAGCACAAGTTAGAAGTAATCTTAGGAGGCAGTGTGGTCCAACTGTTGAAGTCTAGGGCTTGTAACTATAAGGTCCCTGGTTCAAATCCCACCCTGCCGCTGATAGACTCGCTGTGTGATCCTGAGCAAGTCACTTAACCTCCTTGTGCTCCATCCTGTGGATGAGATGTTAAATCAATGTCCTATTGTAAGTGACTCTGCATATAATGCACAGTTCACAGCGTGCCTCTGTAAAGTGCTCTGTGATGGTAAGGTGCTATATAAAAATAAAGTTATATAAAAATAAACTTATATTATCTGTTCAGAATGCAACCTTACGCACTCATAACCAGTTTATTTAAGTTAAAGGGATTTTCTTTTTTTTAAATATGGCACAAATGTTTCCACTGTGGCAGAAAGGTAATAAGTTAGTCCCATAATTCAAAGGAGTGACTCCAAGGAATCCAGCAGGTACACAAGACCTCTACTCATGTGGTAGCCATAATTAAACAACCACAAAACACTTCAGTTAATTAAAGACAACCACGGGGCAAGGTGCTATCTGTCTGCACAATGCGCATTGATGCAATGAGAACCAGGTGCAACAGCATTGTTTTCAAACACCTAATATGAAGAGAATTGACTTAAAAAAGAGAAAAAATGAAAAAACAAAGGTACAGCTAAAAGGGAGCTTAAAAAGGATTGTCAGACTCTGACTAATTGTTGAAGCCCTAGATTCTTTTAGTGTCTGGGTGACCAAAGATGTATAAGTGACTCTTTTGAAATGTGCTTTACATATATTGGAGCCTAAATTGAATGAACCACAGTTTAGATCATTACTATCAGGTAACTTGTCTGGCAAGTGTATGAAAATCAAATATCTAACAGTCACGCTTGTGTATTTCTGTGGTTTTAATTATTTAAATAGTATAGTTTTTTAAAAAAAAATAGGATTAGAATCTGCAACTGATTAGACCAATGGAGCAGAACCTACAGCTCAATGTGGAATCAATCTCCAAACTTGGTGTTCTAGGTGTGCACGATACCAAACCATGAATTTTGCCATTGAATTTTGTTTCTTTTAGTGTTACCACATTGACTGACTTGTAATTATAGATCAAGTTATATGGCTGTAAAAGTTATGAAAAAGGTTGCAAAGATTATTATGCAATGTCATTTTGTTGTTTTCCAGTAGAGTTTTAAACAAAAAAAAACAAAGACATAATGATATAATGTACGTTTTGTATACCAAGCTAGTAATGTATTCCCTTGCAAGTGTGTGATTGGAAAATTGTTAACCCAAAGTACTTTTTGACTGTTCGGTTCAAAGAAAGTAAGAGGAATGCATTAGAAACTTGAAGACCACTGAGACTTACCCTCTATGACCGTTAGTATCACTGTCCAGTGGTGAGCAGCGATTTATTATCTACCATTAAGGGGCCCTTCGGATTAGCCCATTGGTTAAAAGAGCTCTCAAACTCTAAGCCCCAGAGGAATGTCATTATCTGAAGTACTAAACTGCTGCCATGACTAGGAAAGCATTGGGAATTCGCCTTATTGCTTACAGAGCACAGGTTTTGCTGTCTCATTGCATTAGGTTCCCAAGATCCTAAATTACTTTACTTTCATCTTCACTATAAGGAAAGAGTTGCACTGTTGTCTCCAGCAACAAAAAAACTAAAAATAACTTGAACAAATCAAGAATGGAATCGGAGAGGGATGTAATTGCATCATCACTTGGAGTTAGAAGGGTTGCAGAAGCAGAATAGTTGACCTCTAGACCCACAATGGTATGAAGCACTAGGCATTGTAGCAGCATGGTATTGTATCAACTCCAAGGGGCTGCTGTATCAAGAGCCAAAGTTCATTGTCGTCCCAATACTGGAACAGTGAAGCTGTGCTAATGGTAAAACTTTGTTTCATACTGTGGAAGGGTGGTGGGTAATTCACTGACACACAGGACACAGAGAAGTAATTCAGGAACACCGCACTGGTGCCCAGTTTTATTATGGGAGCGTAATTTCTTTTCAGCCCGCAGAGGGCGCTGTTGTCTGTGGTCTGCCGTACCAACTATGGTAGCGACAGAGCCACAACTATACCGGGGGCGGTACAGGATACAGAGGTTCAAACAAAACAATAATCAAAAGGCGAAAGGAACAGGGAAAATAAAACACAGTAAACAAAACTACAAATAAAAGGTGCTGCGCTCGGCAGCTTCACCCCAACCGTCGCTACCCGCACGGCCCGGGTCTCCGTCATACACTAGCTGCTCCCTCAGCCTGCTATACACTGTTTATCTGGGCTGCCCAAGGTTTTTTTCCGCTACCGCTAATTCTTTTATTTTTTTTTCTTGTTGGGATTTCCGTCCCCGCACGCCTTTTATGTCTCAGAGGGCAGACCTGAGGGAACAGCAGAATGTTAACTTATAGGGCCAGCAATTCCCCCAAGACCCGCCTCTCAGCCACTCAGAGAAGAGGAAAGCCTGCACACCCACTCTCCCAACTCTCTGTGTCACTGCCATGACTGACAGGCAGATATTGACGGGCTGCTGCCCTCTTCCTGCAGCACTATGAACACATCAGAAGAGTCAGCACAGGTCTCCCCCTGTTACACATACATATATAAAAAACAAAATGTATCTCGATCCAATACAAGACTTTAAAATCCACGTTTATTTAAATTTCTGGAACAATATTGCTACCCAAAATGACCTATACATTCTTAAGTAAATGTATATTGTTGGTGTGAATTAAAAAATGTAGCTCCAAGCTTGCCAATATATTTTATGTATATATTACACTTATTTTTATGGCCACCTCTTGTTTTTACAGTTTCTCTGCTGCTGAATTCTTACATAAACCCCCAAACTTCTGCATGTGTGAGCCTCTCTGCAGCTCATAAAGCCTTGATAAAAAGATACTTTCTGATGGTGTTTATAGGCTTCTATAGGGCACCGTTTTATGAGCCTTTAAAATCTGCTTAAGCCCATAAAAACCTTTATACAGTCAAACCAGTGTTTTCTTAGGTTTTAGTTTGAGTGTAATTCCTCTTTCTTCTTTTCATTTCAACTCATTTAGTGTGCTTTACTGGGCTGGGTCTCACATTGCAGCAAGTTGGTTGTCATTCTTCCTCATGGCATACGTGGGCTTGTGGTATGCCAAGGAGGGCCTGATATGAATGGCGGCAACATTTAGATCCACGTGGATCAATTGGATAGACCCCAAAGTGATTATTACTGTGGCTGAAGACCATATACTCATGCAGCAGCATGACGAGCATAGCTCCAAGTTGACCCTGCTTCATAATGTTCATCACTATAACTGCAGTGCATGGGGGAGGAGGGTACAGTATGTACTCTGGTTGGGCTGCAACCTTGATTGTTGTACAATTGTATAAATAACCTTGGATGTTTGCATTTAAAAACTTGCAATCCAATTGCTTTTCAATAGGGTTCTGGACCTTGAGTCTATCTGACGTTTTACGAAGTTTCAGGTTTAATTTTACTGACTATTTACTGAAGTTAATGAGATAATGTTGTCAATGGCAATGGATGGAGTGACAACCTGGTGATGAGTATTCAGACATTCAATACTTAAAAAAAACGTATTTTGGACATACCAATGTTAAGCAAAATTGGAGTATACTGGCATGCCTTCTATGCAAACGACATATTTCTATGTGGGCACATGCTCCTGAGTGCATGACCGCTGCACTTAATCAAGCCTAGTAAAATAATGAGATTGGATTTATACTGTACACATACATTTTATCTGTATATATCATGGTGATCCATTTTATCTGTGGATGTCTGGATTCTTCCAGAGTGCTATACCATGGGTTGGACTGGGAAAGGGGGTGTTCTGGAGCCCACTGTGTGGTTCTGCACTCTGTGTAAGCCAGGCCTGTAAGTCAGGTGATCTCTGTGTGAGAGCGCCTCTGATTCCCCAGCAGTGCTGGTGATCTCTGTGTGAGGGCGGTCTGATTCTCCAGCAGTGCTGGTGATCTCTGTGTGAGAGCGCATCTGATTCCCCAGCAGTGCTAGTGATCTCTGTGTGAGGGCGGTCTGGTCTGATTCCCCAGCAATGCTGGTGATCTCTGTGTGAAGGCGGTCTGATTCCCCAGCAGTGCTAGTGATCTCTGTGTGAGAGTGCCTCTGATTCCCCAGCAGTGCTGGTGATCTCTGTGTGAGGGCGCCTCTGATTCCCCAGCAGTGCTGGTGATCTCTGTGTGAGGGTGCCTCTGATTCCCCAGCAGTGCTGGTGATCTCTGTGTGAGAGCGCCTCTGATTCCCCAGCAGTGCTGGTGATCTCTGTGTGAGGGCGGTCTGATTCTCCAGCAGTGCTGGTGATCTCTGTGTGAGAGCGCATCTGATTCCCCAGCAGTGCTAGTGATCTCTGAGTTTTACCCTGGCTTGCCTGCTAAACGAATGCATGAAGGGGCTTATGTGAGACACTGGTGATTTAGGGTAATGATCGCAGATAGAGCAATGGAAAATTGAGTGAGACACAAGGCACTAATTCACAGGAGAGGATCTGTTGATTTCATAAATGTCAAGAAGGAACCTCCAGCTTCCGAAAAACATGAATTACTGCCCCGAGCCCGACCCTTGGATACCACTGTAAAAGATAATGTATGTCTCTCTGAAAATGAAACCACTTTCTGGCTGTTCCTGCAGGATGGCATGAAAATGTGTCAGGTGAATTACCGTCCCCAGATAGCTGGACTATCAACAGCTTTCCTTCTTTGATGTCACTCACAGCAGATCAAAGACTAACTATTCTAGCTGTCAGGGGAATGTCCCCTTCATGTTCTTTGTTAAGCTTGAATCAAAGAATTGCCACCACATGACCCTGATGAAAGAGTATTAGTGCCTGTGGGAATCAAAAGGATAATAATTTTACAGCTTGACGGGGACTGAAACCAAATAGAGTTACAGCTTAACCGGGACTGGGAGAAAATAGTATTATACCTGAACTGGGAGCAGAACAGCATGCGATTACCATGCCATTCTGAGAGGCCATTACCAGGGAAATAAACTGGATAAAAGACTATATTATACCTGAACTGGGAGCAGAACAGCATGTGATTACCATGCCATTCTGAGAGGCCATTACCAGGGAAATAAACTGGATAAAAGACTATATTATACCTGAACTGGGAGCAGAACAGCATGCGATTACCATGCCATTCTGAGAGGCCATTACCAGGGAAATGAACTGGACAAAAGACTATTGTATTCAGGACTTCAACTTTTCATGTCTAGAATGGAGTGTGGGTATCTGTTGGGCTGCGATACAAGGTAGAATGGAGTGTGGGTGTCTGTTGGGCTGCGATACAGAGTAGCATGGAGTGTGGGTATCTGTTGAGCTGTGATACAGGGTAGCATGGAGTGTGGGTATCTGTTGGGCTGCGATACAGGGTAGCATGGAGTGTGGGTATCTGTTGGGCTGCGATACAGGGTAGCATGGAGTGTGGGTATCTGTTGGGCTGCGATACAGGGTAGCATGGAGTGTGGGTATCTGTTGGGCTGCGATACAGAGTAGCATGGAGTGTGGGTATCTGTTGAGCTGTGATACAGGGTAGAATGGAGTGTGGGTATCTGTTGGGCTGCGATACAGGGTAGAATGGAGTGTGGGTATCTGTTGGGCTGCGATACAGGGTAGCATGGAGTGTGGGTATCTGTTGGGCTGCGATACAGGGTAGCATGGAGTGTGGGTATCTGTTGGGCTGCGATACAGGGTAGCATGGAGTGTGGGTATCTGTTGGGCTGCGATACAGGGTAGCATGGAGTGTGGGTATCTGTTGGGCTGCGATACAGAGTAGCATGGAGTGTGGGTATCTGTTGGGCTGCGATACAGGGTAGAATGGAGTCTGGGTATCTGTTGGGCTGCGATACAAGGTAGCATGGAGTGTGGGTATCTGTTGGGCTGCGATACAAGGTAGAATGGAGTGTGGGTATCTGTTGGGCTGCGATACAGGGTAGAATGGAGTGTGGGTATCTGTTGGGCTGCGATACAAGGTAGAATGGAGTGTGGGTATCTGTTGGGCTGCGATACAGAGTAGCATGGAGTGTGGGTATCTGTTGAGCTGTGATACAGGGTAGCATGGAGTGTGGGTATCTGTTGGGCTGCGATACAAGGTAGAATGGAGTGTGGGTATCTGTTGGGCTGCGATACAGGGTAGAATGGAGTGTGGGTATCTGTTGGGCTGCGATACAAGGTAGAATGGAGTGTGGGTGTCTGTTGGGCTGCGATACAGAGTAGCATGGAGTGTGGGTATCTGTTGGGCTGCGATACAGGGTAGCATGGAGTGTGGGTATCTGTTGGGCTGCGATACAGAGTAGCATGGAGTGTGGGTATCTGTTGAGCTGTGATACAGGGTAGAATGGAGTGTGGGTATCTGTTGGGCTGCGATACAGGGTAGAATGGAGTGTGGGTATCTGTTGGGCTGCGATACAGGGTAGCATGGAGTGTGGGTATCTGTTGGGCTGCGATACAAGGTAGAATGGAGTGTGGGTATCTGTTGGGCTGCGATACAGGGTAGAATGGAGTGTGGGTATCTGTTGGGCTGCGATACAAGGTAGAATGGAGTGTGGGTATCTGTTGGGCTGCGATACAGGGTAGAATGGAGTGTGGGTATCTGTTGGGCTGCGATACAAGGTAGAATGGAGTGTGGTTATCTGTTGGGCTGCGATACAAGGTAGAATGGAGTGTGGGTATCTGTTGGGCTGCGATACAGGGTAGAATGGAGTGTGGTTATCTGTTGGGCTGCGATACAGGGTAGCATGGAGTGTGGGTATCTGTTGGGCTGCGATACAGGGTAGAATGGAGTGTGGGTATCTGTTGGACTGCGATACAAGGTAGAATGGAGTGTGGGTATCTGTTGGGCTGCGATACAGGGTAGCATGGAGTGTGGGTATCTGTTGGGCTGCGATACAAGGTAGAATGGAGTGTGGGTATCTGTTGGGCTGTGATACAAGGTAGAATGGAGTGTGGGTATCTGTTGGGCTGCGATACAGGGTAGCCTGGAGTGTGGTTGTCTGTTGGGCTGCGATATAGGGTAGCATGGAGTGTGGGTATCTGTTGGGCTGCGATGCAGGGTAGAGTGGAGTGTGGTTATCTGTTGGGCTGCGATATAGGGTAGCATGGAGTGTGGGTATCTGTTGGGCTGCGATACAGAGTAGCATGGAGTGTGGAGATCTGTTGGGCTGTGATACAGGGTAGCATGGAGTGTGGTTATCTGTTGGGCTGCGATACAGGGTAGCATGGTGTGGGTATCTGTTGGGCTGCGATACAGGGTAGAATGGAGTGTGGGTATCTGTTGGGCTGCGATACAAGGTAGAATGGAGTGTGGGTATCTGTTGGGCTGCGATGCAGGGTAGAATGAAGTGTGGATATCTGTTGGGCTGCGATACAGGGTAGAATGGAGTGTGGGTATCTGTTGGGCTGCGATACAGGGTAGCATGGAGTGTGGGTATCTGTTGGGCTGCGATACAGAGTAGCATGGAGTGTGGGTATCTGTTGGGCTGCGATACAGGGTAGCATGGAGTGTGGGTATCTGTTGGGCTGCGATACAAGGTAGAATGGAGTGTGGGTATCTGTTGGGCTGCGATACAGGGTAGCATGGAGTGTGGGTATCTGTTGGGCTGCGATACAGGGTAGCATGGAAGGCATGGAGGGATGATCATGATAATAATACAAATAACAATCCCATCGAACTAAAGGCAGGGTCCACAGGGTAGGGGTGTGTGTTTATCCACACTGCGATGCGGAAAGGAAATAAAACATTAAAATCTACATTAAAAGGGGTGCAATACCTGCAAGATTATTTTATTTAATGTTAAGACTGCAGCCAAAAGGAACAGAAGGAAATTGGCTTCCAGATAGGAAATAGGAACTAAGTTATTCTACTGAAGGCAGCATGAATATGATGTTCTGTCTCATTCTCAGCAGGGTGCTGCTTGAAACAGGGCAGGGACAGAGACAGTAGGCTGATCTGATCTTTTATTACATCAGCGCAACATGACCATCCGTAACGTGATGGAATGTTTAAAAAACAATCAGAATACCAAAAAATGCTGCAGGCTCCTAAACAGATTGTTTAATTTATAAAAATAATGGTGGCTAATGAAAGCAAACTTCTGCGGTCTCTCTTTTAAGGGTAGGAAAGCTGATTTAATATAAATGTTTGCAATTACATGGGCCAGACACACACAGATTATCAAGGGCATACATCTGTACAGTATTACTTTATCACTTACGATGTTTTGAAGTTATGGGTGTGTGGAGATGTTACTGTATGTTCTGGTGAAATGGATAACAAAACAAATAAATAAATACACAAATCTATATGATAATATTTTTAACCCAATTTGCAGCAGCCTGGCTACCTCTCCCAGATTACAGCTTCCGCTCTGTCGCTCACATGTGTCCAGGAAGCACGTCATTCACCCCCTGCTGCAGAAGTGTCTGTATCCACTCCGGGTCTTTAGTAAGAAATAACACTCCTGCTGCAGAAGTGTCTGTATCCACTCTGGGTCTTTAGTAAGAAATAACACTCCTGCTGCAGAAGTGTCTGTATCCACTCTGGGTCTTTAGTAAGAAATAACACTCCTGCTGCAGAAGTGTCTGTATCCACTCCGGGTCTTTAGTAAGAAATAACACTCCTGCTGCAGAAGTGTCTGTATCCACTCCGGGTCTTTAGTAAGAAATAACACTCCTGCTGCAGAAGTGTCTGTATCCACTCTGGGTCTTTAATAAGAAATAACACTCCTGCTGCAGAAGTGTCTGTATCCACTCTGGGTCTTTAGTAAGAAATAACACTCCTGCTGCAGAAGTGTCTGTATCCACTCCGGGTCTTTAGTAAGAAATAACACTCCTGCTGCAGAAGTGTCTGTATCCACTCTGGGTCTTTAGTAAGAAATAACACTCCTGCTGCAGAAGTGTCTGTATCCACTCCGGGTCTTTAGTAAGAAATAACACTCCTGCTGCAGAAGTGTCTGTATCCACTCTGGGTCTTTAATAAGAAATAACACTCCTGCTGCAGAAGTGTCTGTATCCACTCTGGGTCTTTAATAAGAAATAACACTCCTGCTGCAGAAGTGTCTGTATCCACTCTGGGTCTTTAGTAAGAAATAACACTCCTGCTGCAGAAGTGTCTGTATCCACTCCGGGTCTTTAGTAAGAAATAACACTCCTGCTGCAGAAGTGTCTGTATCCACTCTGGGTCTTTAGTAAGAAATAACACTCCTGCTGCAGAAGTGTCTGTATCCACTCTGGGTCTTTAGTAAGAAATAACACTCCTGCTGCAGAAGTGTCTGTATCCACTCCGGGTCTTTAGTAAGAAATAACACTCCTGCTGCAGAAGTGTCTGTATCCACTCTGGGTCTTTAGTAAGAAATAACAATGTTCCTTGCCAGCCTGGATTTCCTACAGCCAGGCTGAAAAAAGATTTCTTCTTATTACATGCATGATTTTAACTGATCCCAGAAAAGCAAACACTCCAATTCCCTCCAGACCTCTCTGATTTTTTTCTCAAGTGCTCAACTGACATGAATTGGAGCGGATAAAGGCAGCGGGAGTCGTCTGAACCCCCTGCGAGCGGAATTTGGGCCGGCCGAGCCCAGCTTTCACACTGTATGCACAACGCACCTCTTTGTTACAGGATATTGGAGTGTGATCTCTTTCCATGAGCCCTGGGTCACCTGCTGATAAGAGAATGAATATTCCCATTATCTGCTGGCCCCTCACTGCCTCTGTGCTGCAAGCAACCACTCATTGTGTGGACACCAGCCAGTGTTTGAAATTGGATCATTGTGATATGTAAGGGTGTTATACGGTATCCTCTTCATGGATGAAACTCCATGAGCGATGAGACCACATATGTGACCCCAGGGCCTGAAAGGTATAGTATAAACATTGATGAACACAGCCCTGTTAAAAGGTCACCAGATAACACACAGCAATGCAGGCTGTCATCCCCAGTCCTTATCTATTCAATATAGACAGTCATAAGCGCCTGCTTTGTCACACACAGACGCATGAAGGTGTGAGAGTTTAGTCTTTATGCCTATGTAACAGGGTGGAGGCTAGGTGCAAACCAGCGACCCTGTGCATTGCAAGCAAGTGGCTTAACTAGCTAAGTGACCGGCTAAGCCAGGCTCATCTGCATTCGTGGTTAAAGAGCTTTTAACCTCCTCTCATCTCATCGACGGGACAGAATCCGTAACAGCCGTGCATCACACAACACTGCCCGTTACATCTGTCCTGGGCTTATCTGTGTTTTAATTTCACTAAGGTGTCACATAGTTCTGACTGTGACCGTGGTTCTCAGATGTGGACTCTAGAGTCAGGACAGACACGCCTTCATTTAAAGTAGGGAGGGAATTTTACCAGGCATATTTATACAACAGCCCAAAGTACCTCTATAAACCACTCACCCTTTAGAGGAGTAGATCTGTTTACTTCATACAAGAGCCCAAAGTACCTCTATAAATCACTCACCCTTTAGAGGAGTAGATCTGTTTACTTCACACAAGAGCCCAAAGTACCTCTATAAATCACTCACCCTTTAGAGGAGTAGATCTGTTTACTTCATACAAGAGCCCAAAGTACCTCTATAAATCACTCACCCTTTAGAGGAGTAGATCTGTTTACTTCATACAAGAGCCCAAAGTACCTCTATAAATCACTCACCCTTTAGAGGAGCAGATCTGTTTACTTCATACAAGAGCCCAAAGTACCTCTATAAATCACTCACCCTTTAGAGGAGTAGATCTGTTTACTTCATACAAGAGCCCAAAGTACCTCTATAAATCACTCACCCTTTAGAGGAGCAGATCTGTTTAGAGGCGACTCGAATTTGTCATCGAAAGATCATGAAACCTGTTTAATGTGCAACAAGCAAAGAGTCTTTGCAACTTGGCGTGAAACTTTCCATTTGCTGCATTAAACTGTTACACTTTAAATGATGGATGTCATTCGTGATTGATTGTAATGGACTGGTACTCAATAAGTGTGTAGTGTTACTGAGTGACTTCCCTCAGATTAGTGAAACGCTGTAATGTAGTAACGTAGCTCACAGTGTGTGAACAAGGACTTCAGAGACTATAGCCTGGGCTGTACAGTTTATAGTGATATATAGTTAAAAGTGCTGAATTTAAATCAAGGGAAATAATGTTAAAACTTTACAAAGCAGTAGTAAGAACTCATCTAGTAAAAGGGTGCAAATAAGAGCGACCAGAAGTATCCCGGGTTTAAAAGGCATGTCATATGCAGACAAGCTTAAAGTACTGAATCTATTCAGTCTTGAACAAAGAAGACTACGCAGCGATCTGATTCAAGCATTCAAAATCCTAACAGGTACTGACAATGTCGACCCAAGGGACTTTTTCGACTTGAAAAAAGAAACAAGGACCAGGGGTCACAAATGGAGATTAGATAAAGGGACATTCAAGACAGAAAATAGGAGGCACTTTTTTACACAGAGAATTTGTGGGAATCTGGAACCAACTCCCCAGTAATGTTGTTGAAGCTGACACCCTGGGATCCTTCAAGAAGCTGCTTGATGAGAATCTGGGATCAATAAGCTACAAACAACCAAATGAGCAAGATGGGCTGAATGGCCTCCTATCGTTTGTAAACTTTCTTATGTTCTTATGTTTAACAGAATCCACTCCGGCCGATTAGATTTCATGGCTCGACTTTCTCGTTACCTCTTCTGATTTAAAACTTTTTTCTGATAACGATTCCAATTTTGCACAAACTGAGGGGCCATTTGTAAGCTTTGCTTTGTCTTGGTTTTATATTTCTGTCCCGAATGAGTACAAGCAGTCTCCAGAAATAAGCTGACAGAACAGTTTACTATGAGAAGTAACTCTTTATATCTCATTATTCAGTGATGTGGATAATGACACAGAGCTGGCAGCCTGTGCTGGTTTCACTGTGTGAACATGAGAAGCAGGGGGATTTTCTTTTTTTTTCATTTTCATTGTTTTTCTTACAGCGAAAAGGTTTTTTGTAGCTTTGAAGTTCTGAACTTGAGTTGAGCTCGAGAGGATTAAAGGGTCCAGGAACCCAATCTGTGCAGTTCTAGTGGCTCGGATTATGGCAGGCTGGCTAGACTCAAGGGGCCAGATGCAAGAACAAGTTAATAGGACCTCTCAAGAGCACATGTCTATGAGTGAACCACAGAGAACAAGTTAATAGGACTGCTCAAGAGCACATGTCTATGAGTGAACCACAGAGAACAAGTTAATAGGACTGCTCATGAGCACACGTCTATGAGTGAACCATAGAGAACAAGTTAACAAGGACTATCTATACAGGTGGGACTGACTGCACTTAAACAGAAAGGGAACCAATCTACTTGGAGAAAGGATCCTTGAGGAGGTCCAGAAGCATTTAAACTAGAAAGGAAGTGGGGAGAAAACAAAAAAACAGAAGGGAGACCACATCAAAACAAAGGCAACAACTCAGGTAAGACAACTATTAAATGTATTTATCTTAATGCTAGAAGTCTCAGAAACAAAATGTTAGAACTTGAAGCTACTGCACAAACAAGTGACTATGATGTGATAGGTGTTACAGAAACTTGGTTGTCTGAGAGTGATGGAGATGAATACAATATTAGTGGGTACACACTGTATAGGAAAGACAGGCAGGACAGAAGAGGCGGAGGGGTAGCGCTATACATAAAAAATAGTCTTGAAGCCCAGGTGTTAAATCTGGACAAAGAAAATAACACCGAATCAATATGGGTCAGAATAATGGATAAAAATTCAAAGGGCATAATAATAGGAGCATGTTATAGACCACCAAATTCAGATGCTGAGCAAAATAATCTGTTATACAATGACATTCGAAATGCATGTAGAAAAGGAGAAGCCATACTAATGGGGATTTCAACTTCCCCTGTATAAAATGGGAGAACCCGGTGGGGAGCACAATGGACGAAATTGAAATGGTGGAAATGACAAATGACTGCTTCCTAACACAATTTGTCAAGGCACCGACTAGAGGGGAGGCATGCTTTGATTTAGTCTTTTCAAATAACGAAGACAGAATAACTAAAACAGAGGTCAGAGAGCCATTGACAAACTCAGACCACAACATGGTCTCATTTGAAGTATTTTTTAAAACCCCAAAAGTAATGACTAAAGCTAAGGTTTAAAATTTCAGAAAAGCAAACTATGAAGGTATGAAACAGATACTAACAGAAGTAGACTGGAGTAAAATAGAGAAAACATCCACAGAAAAAGGATGCATGTTTTTTTTTAATGAAGTACTAGAGGCGCAAAACAATTACATCCCAAAAGTAGACAAATCTAAATCTAAAACAAAATGGCCAAAATGGTTTAATAGTTTAAAAATATTCAGCGAAAAAAGGCACTTTAGAGAGTTTAAAAGGGACCAAAAATAAAGTACACAGAAAGAGTACTTGGAACTGCAAACACAAGTCAAAAAGGAAGTTAGAAAGGCCAAGAGAGAGATAGAAATCAATGTTGCTAAGGGGGCTAAAACCAATTCCAAAATGTTTTTCAAATATTATAACAGCAAGAGAACATGCAAAGAGGAGGTTAAATGTCTAAGAGACACAAATGGCAAAATCATAGATGAAGAAAAAAAATAGCAAATATATTAAATGATTACTTTTCACAGGTTTTTACAAAGGAGGACCCGGACAACATGCCCCACATGTCGACCTGTTCCTATCCAATTTTAAATAACTTTAGCATAACAGAGGCAGAAGTGTTAAAGGGACTAGGAGCTCTTAAAATAAACATATCCCCTGGGCCGGATGAGATCCTCTCAATAGTACTCAAAGAAATGAAAGAAGTTATTTACAAACCGCTAACCAAGATCATGCAACAGTCTCTTGACACAGGGGTTGTACCGACAGACTGGAAAATTGCAACCGTTCTACCGATCCACAAAAAGGGAGACAAAACCGAACCAGGTAACTACAGACCAATAAGCCTGACTTCTATTATATGTAAACTTATGGAAACTATAATAAGATCTAAAATGGAAAATTACCTATATGGTAACAATATCCTGAGAGACAGTCAGCATGGTTTTAGGAAAGGGAGATCGTGTCTAACTAACCTGCTTGACTTTTTTGAGGATGCAACATTGAGAATGGATAATTGCAAAGCATATGACATGGTTTATTTAGATTTCCAGAAAGCTTTTGACAAAGTCTCGCATTAAAGATTAATTCTCAAACTGAACGCAGTAGGGATTCAAGGAAATGCATGCACATGGATTAAGGAGTGGTTAACATGTAGAAAACAGAAAGTACTGATTAGAGGAGAAACCTCAAAATGGAACGAGGTAACCAGTGGTGTACCACAGGGATCAGTATTAGGTCCTCTGCTGTTCCTAATCTACATTAATGATTTAGATTCTGGTATAGCAAGCAAACTCGTTAAATTTGCAGACGACACAAAAATAGGAGGAGTGGCAAACACTGTTGCAGCAGCAAAGGTCATTCAAAATGATCTAGACAGCATTCAGAACTGGGCAGATACATGGCAAATGATATTTAATAGAGACAAGTGTAAAGTATTGCATGCAGGCAATACAAATGTGCATTATAAATATCATATGGGAGATACTGAAATTGAAGAAGGGAACTATGAAAAAGACCTAGGGGTTTATGTTGACTCAGAAATGTCTTCATCTAGACAATGTGGGGAAGCTATAAAAAAGGCCAACAAGATGCTCGGATATATTGTGAGAAGTATTGAATTTAAATCAAGGAAAGTAATGTTAAAACTTTACAATGCATTAGTAAGACCTCACCTAGAATATTGTGTTCAGTTCTGGTCACCCCGCTACAAAAAGGATATTGCTGCTCTAGAAAGAGTGCAAAGAAGAGCAACCAGGTTTAAAAGGCATGTCGTATGCAGACAGGCTAAAATAATTGACTCTATTCAGTCTTGAACAAAGAAGACTACGCAGCGATCTGATTCAAGCATTCAAAACCCTAAAAGGTACAGACAATGTCGACCCAGGGTACTTTTTTGACCTGAAAAAAGAAACAAGGTCACAAATGGAGATTAGATAAAGGGGCATTCAGAACAGAAGATAGGAGGCACTTTTTTACATAGAGAATTGTGAGGGTCTGGAACCAGCTCCCCAGTAATGTTGTTGAAGCTGACACCCTGGGATCCTTCAAGAAGCTGCTTGATGAAATTCTGGGATCAATAAGCTACAAACAACCAAACGAGCAAGATGGGCTGAATGGCCTCCTCTCGTTTGTAAACTTTCTTATGTTCTTCTTAATAGGACCGCTCAAGACCACATGTCTATGAGTGAACCATAGAACCTTTTCAAGCAGCTCAATCATGTGCTTTACATATGTGGGCCACACTTGAACTTGCACATTTTAAATTGCAGTTGACTTACTGAATTGGCAGAATGATATGGGTCATTTTAAATAGTAAGAGTGTGTTTGGTGTGCTGTTTGAAAAAGCACTTGCAGTGTCAATGAGGATTCCTTGAGCACAGTGCTGAACTGCATGCAGTGTCAGTGAGGATTCCTTGAGCACAGTGCTGAACTGCATGCAGTGTCAGTGAGGATTCCTTGAGCACAGTGAACTGCATGCAGTGTCAATGAGGATTCCTTGAGCACAGTGCTGAACTGCATGCAGGATTCCTTGAACAAGGTAACACCAATGTGATGTGTGCTGTGATCAGAATCTAGTAGATGACTGGTACAGAAAAGGAATGGATGAAAATAAAGCGAGGTGCTAGGGGTTAAATTGCAGGTTTTATTTATAAATGGGTTGATGACTCATGATCATCACAGACTGTCACTTGGATTGTACAAACCCCCCCCTCAAAAGCGTCTTTATTTATTTTTCAACACAGCTGTCATTTCGAGTGGTTTCCCGTTTCCAGTCAATTCAATGCAGGTGGAGGAGAAGCAGTGAACACTGTGGGAACTCAATGGAAAGGTCAAAGCAAGCCCAGCTATCTGGAGACCAGTATAGGGATGTAACAATGACACAGTGAGCCCCCCGGCATCCATTTCCAACTGAAAAACAACCATTAGAACAAAGTCCAGGAACCAGAAAGAAGAGCAGCATTACCTGTATCTGAGCAACTCATACTTTGGATATGTTTTTATCAAAGGTTTTTTTCTAAACATTATCATAGAGAAACACATTCCCATTTTACACTATAAATACAAAAAATAAAATAAAAACATCCAAGTCATCTACATAAAATGGAGCTTTGCAATATCACAGCAAAATAAAAGGCCAAGTTTAACAGCAAGTGTACAACCTGATATTAGAAATACATGATCTGGGGATATTATAAATTATAAAAACCCAGCAATATATTTTACAAAGCCCTTCAGTACTTTGTAAGGGGTTCCAGCATACAAGGGTATGGGTGTCAGTGTGGCGTAACTTAAACCAAGATATGTACTTAAAAATGAACTGTCTGCTCAGTAAACCATCCAAGAATCCAAGAATGAGGGCTGGAGCTTCCTAGAAACCATTCCCGTCTGGCTTCCTTATCAGACCGGCACTCTGCCGGGATTACTCAGCTTCTCAAGTGTGCTGTCTGACACAAGCATTCAAGGGCATAGTCATCTTGAACAGACTGCGTAATCCCAGGCGGACAGGAATCAGAGTCATCTTGAACAGACTGCATAATCCCGGATGGACAGGAATAAGAGTCATCTTGAACAGACTGCATAATCCCAGGCGGACAGGAATCAGAGTCATCTTGAACAGACTGCATAATCCCAGGCGGACAGGAATCAGAGTCATCTTGAACAGACTGCATAATCTCAGTCGGACAGGAGTCAGAGTCAGTTTGAACAGACTGCATAATCCCAGGCGGACAGGAATCAGAGTCATCTTGAACAGACTGCATAATCCCAGGCGGACAGGAATCAGAGTCATCTTGAACAGACTGCATAATCCCAGGCGGACAGGAATCAAAGCTTCACTATAAAACGGAAGATATCGCAGCCCAAGGACACAACTCATCTAGGAGGTTAGGGAGCTAGACATGCTGGCAAAGCTGAACTTTGAAGTGTATTTTTAAGGGGCATGCACATCTTTGTTTATACATAACTGCAGCAATACCCCCACACCTGGAATTCTTTGGAATGGGCCGAGGACTTTCTAAACCTGGCCTGTCATCTCTGGCAGATGTAACAGAATGACAAGCGTCCCCAATGCCACAACAGGGACTACACAGTGAATTAACACAGTGAATTAACACTGCTTATACACAGAATGACAAGAGTCCCTGATGAAACAACAGGGACTACACAGTGAATTAACACAGTGAATTTAGACAGTGAATTAACACTGCTTATACACAGAATGACAAGAGTCCCTGATGAAACAACAGGCAGCACACAGTGAATTAACACTGGCCAGCTAGTCTGACTTCTCATGCTTGGGTGTTATTACACAACACACAAGCATGCATTTTCTCTCTTTTCATAGGATATGCTGATTCCTCACTGCTGTATCTGCAGATATGGAATTATTTCATAATCTACATTAGCTGGGCTCTCTAGTTTCCATGGGTCGAGGAGCTGTTTCGAGCACAGTTAAACTAATAGGCTTTTATTTTGTATTAAAATGAGAGACGTTTCTTTCAGCCCACTTCAGTTGATAAATGTATCCATTTCTCCAGCTTCCTGCCTCGCCAGCAATAGGACAACATTTTCCAGAACCAGTTGTGTGAACTCAAACCGAGGAGGCAGACGAATTCCAGAAGTCAGTTCTTGCATGTTGCACCTCCCACCCACTCCACCTCCTCCCATAACCCCCAGGGGTGCCGCTAGAAGAGGGGTGGTGCTGTGGACATTACACAAAGGAATTGCTTAGCGTTTCAAAGTATGATTGATGAGGCCTTTATGAACAAACATGAAACTGCACAGCTTATCACGCTGATGAAGTGTTTCATTGTGGCATGCAGTGCCTTTCCTATGAGATTTTAATGCAGTCCCTCCAACAGACCACATTACCTTATGAACGTGAGCCCAGGAAATTCACATCCATATAATTCGCCACCACCCCCTCAAACAGGTGGGGTGAGCTACAACTGGCCAGTTCATTGTTTATTGTATTTATTAATTCTGAACTGCAGGATTAGCCCAGTAGAAATGGTGACAGTACACCCTGGAGCAGGTTACCACGCACCATGCCAGTTAGAGCATTTAATAGAAGACCAGACAGTCTTCATGTTGCCCCAGAGCTGACTGTCTTACACCTGGGGCTGTGATGAGGCTGGAGTCACATAGAAGTACAGTTTTGGAGGCACTTTAATGCATCCCTTGTGCAAACAGTGTGTTACAGAAATGAGATCATTTAATGACAAGAATAAGAAATGCCTGTTGCAACAGTGATATGAAATTCTGACAGGCTCGCCATAAATACACAGCAGTCAGTGACATCTCTAAATACATTGTACGATTTGACTTTAAGAAGTCTCTCGTTTCAGTGTGTGAGCTCAACACGTGCTCCTTGTGCAACGTATAAAACACAGATCAGCGGCAGGTTTCCATACTCAATGTACACACCTTCCTCGATGTGCATGACCAGAAACAAACCTTCCACAACAGTGGAAACAGAACCACCACTACAGAGAGGTAAATAACAATACACACTCCAGTAGTACACTCAGCAGTCCAGAACAATATAGCAAATGCTTACTCAGTAGAAATTCTGTTGAGTAACTGAGCCAGCCTTTTTAATATGTAAAATGGCACTGCCACCACCGCACTGGTGAGTCAGATGAAACAAACCACAGTCATGTCGCACTCCAGATTTTAACTGAAATCTTTTTTCCATCTGGGTGACAGACATCCAGGAAGGAAGTGATGCTAAAAATAGGAATCTCACACACATTTTGATCATAGAAGCAAAACATAGAAGCAAGCATTGCAGTGTATCTGACACTTCAGCTCAGTGGAAGATGCATTGCAGTGCAGCTATCTGACACTTCAGCTCAGTGGAAGATGCATTGCAGTGTAGCTATCTGACACTTCCGCTCAGTGGAAGATGCATTGCAGTGTAGCTATCTGACACTTCAGCTCAGTGGAAGATGCATTGCAGTGTATCTGACACTTCAGCTCAGTGGAAGATGCATTGTAGTGTATCTGACACTTCAGCTCAGTGGAAGATGCATTGCAGTGTATCTGACACTTCCGCTCAGTGGAAGATGCATTGCAGTGTATCTGACACTTCCGCTCAGTGGAAGATGCATTGCAGTGTAGCTATCTGACACTTCTGCTCAGTGGAAGATGCATTGCAGTGTATCTGACACTTCAGCTCAGTGGAAGATGCATTGCAGTGTATCTGACACTTCCGCTCAGTGGAAGATGCATTGCAGTGTATCTGACACTTCAGCTCAGTGGAAGATGCATTGCAGTGTATCTGACACTTCCGCTCAGTGGAAGATGCATTGCAGTGTATCTGACACTTCCGCTCAGTGGAAGATGCATTGCAGTGTATCTGACACTTCCGCTCAGTGGAAGATGCATTGCAGTGTATCTGACACTTCAGCTCAGTGGAAGATGCATTGCAGTGTAGCTATCTGACACTTCTGCTCAGTGGAAGATGCATTGCAGTGTATCTGACACTTCAGCTCAGTGGAAGATGCATTGCAGTGTATCTGACACTTCAGCTCAGTGGAAGATGCATTGCAGTGTATCTGACACTTCAGCTCAGTGGAAGATGCATTGCAGTGTATCTGACACTTCAGCTCAGTGGAAGATGCATTGCAGTGTATCTGACACTTCAGCTCAGTGGAAGATGCATTGCAGTGTATCTGACACTTCCGCTCAGTGGAAGATGCATTGCAGTGTATCTGACACTTCAGCTCAGTGGAAGATGCATTGCAGTGTATCTGACACTTCAGCTCAGTGGAAGATGCATTGCAGTGTATCTGACACTTCCGCTCAGTGGAAGATGCATTGCAGTGTATCTGACACTTCCGCTCAGTGGAAGATGCATTGCAGTGTATCTGACACTTCCGCTCAGTGGAAGATGCATTGCAGTGTATCTGACACTTCTGCTCAGTGGAAGATGCATTGCAGTGTAGCTATCTGACACTTCCGCTCAGTGGAAGATGCATTGCAGTGTATCTGACACTTCAGCTCAGTGGAAGATGCATTGCAGTGTATCTGACACTTCTGCTCAGTGGAAGATGCATTGCAGTGTAGCTATCTGACACTTCTGCTCAGTGGAAGATGCATTGCAGTGTATCTGACACTTCAGCTCAGTGGAAGATGCATTGCAGTGTATCTGACACTTCAGCTCAGTGGAAGATGCATTGCAGTGTATCTGACACTTCCGCTCAGTGGAAGATGCATTGCAGTGTATCTGACACTTCCGCTCAGTGGAAGATGCATTGCAGTGTAGCTATCTGACACTTCCGCTCAGTGGAAGATGCATTGCAGTGTATCTGACACTTCCGCTCAGTGGAAGATGCATTGCAGTGTATCTGACACTTCAGCTCAGTGGAAGATGCATTGCAGTGTATCTGACACTTCAGCTCAGTGGAAGATGCATTGCAGTGTAGCTATCTGACACTTCTGCTCAGTGGAAGATGCATTGCAGTGTAGCTATCTGACACTTCCGCTCAGTGGAAGATGCATTGCAGTGTATCTGACACTTCAGCTCAGTGGAAGATGCATTGCAGTGTATCTGACACTTCTGCTCAGTGGAAGATGCATTGCAGTGTAGCTATCTGACACTTCCGCTCAGTGGAAGATGCATTGCAGTGTATCTGACACTTCAGCTCAGTGGAAGATGCATTGCAGTGTATCTGACACTTCCGCTCAGTGGAAGATGCATTGCAGTGTAGCTATCTGACACTTCCGCTCAGTGGAAGATGCATTGCAGTGTATCTGACACTTCCGCTCAGTGGAAGATGCATTGCAGTGTATCTGACACTTCAGCTCAGTGGAAGATGCATTGCAGTGTATCTGACACTTCCGCTCAGTGGAAGATGCATTGCAGTGTATCTGACACTTCAGCTCAGTGGAAGATGCATTGCAGTGTATCTGACACTTCAGCTCAGTGGAAGATGCATTGCAGTGTATCTGACACTTCCGCTCAGTGGAAGATGCATTGCAGTGTATCTGACACTTCAGCTCAGTGGAAGATGCATTGCAGTGTATCTGACACTTCCGCTCAGTGGAAGATGCATTGCAGTGTATCTGACACTTCAGCTCAGTGGAAGATGCATTGCAGTGTATCTGACACTTCCGCTCAGTGGAAGATGCATTGCAGTGTAGCTATCTGACACTTCAGCTCAGTGGAAGATGCATTGCAGTGCAGCTATCTGACACACCAGCTCAGTGGAAGATGCATTGCAGTGTATCTGACACACCAGCTCAGTGCAAAGTCTTCAGCCCTTCCTGATCCAGTGAGGGTTCAGAGCGGCAGGGCAGCTGGAGGTGCCCCAATCTCCTTGACTGGGAAGGAAGCCATTCAGCTCAGCTTCAAGCAGACATGCTGAATCCACTGGGCTTCGACACAACTACCTCCAAAGCTAGGGTGAAAATGTGTTGTGCTCCAGAATGGCCCATATGCAAAGTCATCACTTTTGAGAATTTTACTTGTGGAACAGCAATAAATTGTAAACTTTTGGATATGGAAGCACCTACAAACCCGAGAGTCAACAATCAGCCCTTCTGTCAAAGTCTGTCATACTGCTGGTCTGAGCTGGAATGACCGATTTGCACAAGCAGTGTTTTTGTCCAGTCCCTGAACGAATCAGTCACAATGACTGCCTGTGTCGGGAGTTGGCTGAGTGGAATTGGGTGAGCAGTCAGATTAGGTTATTCCAGTCCACTGAATATACAGTTTAAACCCAGGGAAGCTGCAGTGAATTACTGTACGGGCGTGGCTAGAATGCAAACTGAACCCGGACTGAGCCACAGGGACTGGCAGTGTTGGGTAACCCTGTTCTTATAATGAGGGGCAGCAGAGACAGGCTCTCTGGGACACATCCTCTGTATTACCAGCATGGCCCTTTAACATCAACCGGACCTGGGGGGGGGGTTCTGCTTTTGGCAGGGTGCCCGCAGCTAGGAAGGCTAATTACCCTATAAATTAGAGAGTTTTTTTTATCTTTACCAAACATTGTGGTCTTTAATAAGATTGTTTTTACAACTCGCTGTTAATAAATCATGCAGGGAGCCCGTCAGGCCTGCTTTGTGGAGCTGCTGCTGCTGCTGCTGCTGCTGCCAGCTAGTCCTCTGCTGTGTGGTTTGGTCTGGGACGAGCGCACACAGAGCTCAGTTTAACACAGTCACATCTCAGAGGCTCCGGCTCCCCTGTTCATTTAATGACATGCAAATCAAACTTGGCACTGGGGCGGGGGTGCTGAGCAAGCTGCTCCTTGCCCGGATGTTTAATTAGCCCTTGGCTACAGATTGTTGAGGCCAAACCGGAAGCTGGAAAAATGTACTAGCTGCCTTTGAAATGCCAAGGGTTTGTCTATCTGAAAACCATTCTCCATAAAGTGGAGTCTGGCTCACACACACTCACACACACACACACACACACACACACACACACACACACACACACACACACACATATTATATAATATTATATATATTTACACACACATATTATATATATATATATACACACACATACACACACACACATACACACACACACACACACAGGTATCGAACAGGTATTAACAACAATTACTGTACCTTTAATAATGTATATAATAAAGTTAACATACTATTGTATCACATTAATCATGCAAAATTACAAAGCTTTACAAATCATTAAATGAATGCAAATCAGTGAAACTAACACCTACAGTTAAGGTAATGAAATATTGTAATTAAATGTACCATATATCAAACTTTGAAAATCATCAAAGAATACAATTCAGTACAACTCTGACACATTACACAACTTTAGGAATCATTAAACTTCAAAAATTCAGTACAATGTTTCTATACTTTGATACTTTCTGTTAAGGCATTGTAATAACGTGCAATTGAAATGAATACAATAAAAGTTCTTAGCTGCTAAATAACATAGACAGGATCTCCAGCCCTTACTGATGAAAGAGAAGAAAAATCAAGAATGAGGCGACTGTTTTGACTTGCTTAACTGTAATGTTGTTGAAGCTGACAGTAATGTTGTTGAAGCTGACACCCTGGGATCCTTCAAGAAGCTGCTTGATGAGAATCAATAAGCTATTAACAACCAAACGAGCAAGATGGGCTGAATGGCTTCCTCTCGCTTGTAAACTTTCTTATGTTCTTAACCATTTAAAGCCCACAATGCTCCAGCTAAGGTTCTGGTGGACTAAATAATTATGTAACTTTTATTTGCCTCAGTCTGCTGGTCCTTTTACTGGCAGTGAGACATCATTGTATTTATTTTTGTTCCTCCCGTCTGTTCTGCTCAATGTGTCTGCACTGTCAGTGACAGGGAAACAAAATAACTCAGTGCCGTCTCAACTCCGCCTCCTGGTGTATCTTTTCAATGGCAATGTCCACAATATCATAAATACAGATGTACTTTATTTTGCATGTTCCAATACAATTCAATTTACTCAGCTTAACATAATGTGTAGTTCAAAGTTATAAATGGGACTACTTTATTGGCATATGGATATTTAGTAAATAAAAAAAACTAACAATATTTTGCCTTAACCCTTTGCAGTCCATTTATTAAGTGCACGTCAGGCGCGTCAGGTCCAATTTATTTTCACACGCGCAGTTAATTTTAGACGCGCTGCTTAAAAGTATTTTTATCCACAGTCAAACGGGTTTAAAAGGCCCTGCATATCAACAAAGCACTCACTAGGCATCTCCAGCCCCGCCCTATCCATTCGTTCACTATCGCTTTCACATATGCTAAGAAATAAATAATAATAATAATCATAATAGTCGTACATGCCGATCAATCATCTCCTGATCATTCGTTTTATCACCAAACTCCTCAGTAATGCGATCCAAGTCATTATTTTATAACTATAACATCTCAAAAAAGCTCTGCAAATGTTAGTGATAGTCTGTGCGCTGATACAGTAACATCCAGCTTGTTTCTTTATGACCGCCCATATTGGATACCAGGGACAAGCATGACTATTCATGAGATATGCCTTGTTTTTATTTTTCGACTTGTCTCGGCTCCTGTCGCTCCCACTCGGCCATTGAATGGTTTTCTCGGCTTTTTCCAGAGAAAAAACAACTAGAAACTCGTTTATTGGTTTTTTTTTGATGATGTCGGACAGGGTCCAACAATGGACCGGATAGAAATAATTGTAATGTCAGACCAGGTCCCACACAGGACCGCAAAGGGCTAAACATGATTTATGGTTTTTTTACGCTGTATATTCAACGTCCCTTTACGTTGAATATACAGACTTCTCGGGGGTGGGAGGCACAACGCCCCGAGGAGTCAGTATATTCGACATATACAGACGGCCTGTCGGGCCTTATTGCATACATATACATATACATGAATGCAACCTGATGAAGTAACCTGATGAAGTAAACGTTAGGTGTCGAAACGCGTTGTTTGTTTTATCACCATGTTAACAAATAAAGAGATTTTTTTGATGAATAGAAAATCAGCAGGATTATGCATTGAATCCTTTTGAAGAAGAAAGATGTTGAGAGTGTGACTATGAATGTCCCTACGGAAACTTTTTGGTAAGCCATTACAACTGAATATTTGGCTCACAGATTTTTGTACTTTTGTATCGCCATAGAGACTCTAACTTCACTACATACAATTACTTTATACTGGTCAGCACCTCTTCAATATTAAGCACTGTAGTGTACATACATACACATACATATACACACACACTATATATATTGTGAAAGATGCCCTCTAGAGGGCGTAGTTTTTCAGGCAGCAACTAGATGGACTCGTAGATTACACTGGTGAGTATCTTTATTTTTATACACCAAACAAACTTTGTTTCCCACCACCAAAAGAACATGCCCTGTACGGGCCACTAACTGTCTCACTTTTATTCCCTGGCTAGGCCTACCCCAGGAAGTCTCTTCGTCGTGTTGGTACAGTCTTAGTAAGGTTTCTTGACTGCAGACCCTTAGTGAAGAGGGGCTCCTCCTACTGGAGTGCCTGGTACAGGTAAGTGAGGTCGCGGGCAATGGCTCCCTCTGCTGGAGCACGGTGAGCACACAGGTAGGTATGCTGGAACTGTACAATAGCTCCTGCTATCAGGGTACAACAGTAGCACAGGGTAGTACACTGGGGAGTGTTGAAACAGTACAATAGCTCCTGCTATCGTGGAACAAACAGCAACAAGGTAAGAAAACTGGAGTGCGTTGAAACAATACGATAGCTCCTGCTATCGTGGTGAAGCTGTATCACGGGTAAGTAGACTGGGGTGCGTTGACACTGTACGATAGCTCCTGCTATTGTGGTAAAGCAGCAACAAGGTAAGTAAACTGGAGTGCATTGAAACAATACGATAGCTCCTGCTATCGTGGTGAAGCTATATCACGGGTAAGTAGACTGGGGTGTGTTGAAACTGTACGATAGCTCCTGCTATTGTGGTAAAGCAGCAACAAGGTAAGTAAACTGGAGTGCATTGAAACAATACGATAGCTCCTGCTATCGTGGTGAAGCTGTATCATGGGTAAGTAGACTGGGGTGCGTTGAAACTGTACGATAGCTCCTGCTATTGTGGTAAAGCAGCAAAAAGGTAAGTAAACTGGAGTGCGTTGAAACAATACGATAGCTCCTGCTATCGTGGTGAAGCTGTATCACGGGTAAGTAGACTGGGGTGCGCTGACACTGTACGATAGCTCCTGCTATTGTGGTAAAACAATAACAAGGTGAGCAAACTGTAGTGCGTTGAAGCAATACGACTGGTGTCCAGCCTCTGTATTCAGCTTGTAATAAACAGATGTCCATAAACTCTGTCCCGTTGTCTGTGTATTTTTATTTGCAGAGTCCCACACAGTACATGCTACAAAAATAAATGGTTCTAAACTCTGTCCCATTGTCTGTGTATTTTTATTTGCAGAGTCCCACACAGTACACGAAACCAAAACAAAAGTTTTCTGTCTCAAAACTTTAATACAAACGGCGGCCTCGCCAGAACTAGACGGGCTCTGAAAACTTCTAATTTGCAGAGATTATACTCACTCTCTGCTACAACTAATATAACATAAACCGTGTCGTCTTCAAAAGTAATAGTACAACTATACTGTTGTGCACAGTAAATGCCAAATAATCAGACTTGTTCTTAACACAAGACACTTACTTTTTATGACGAGCGTAATAGATAGTAGACTTCAACAAACAGAAACTTTTTACGCTGAGAAGTATGTAGGACTCTCAGGTGGTGTATTCCCCACTGCTCCCCCGAGTGATCTGCTGACTTCCTTATATGTCAACAAACCCCGCCCTCTTTGATTCATTAACCCAGGGCTTCTGGGGAACGTGGTCTTTGTGGCCAGTCTGCGATTTCTTAAAGGGCCTATGCCCTTTACTATCACAATATATATATATATATATATATATATATATATATATATATATATATATATATATATATATATATATATATATATACTCTATATCCCTGTCGGTGAGATGAGATGAGATGAGAGGAGCTTTAAAGCTTTAATCCTACGAATGCAGACGAGCCCAGCTCTTTTGAATAGTGGTTAAGACACTTGCTTGCAGTGTGGGTGTTGTTGGTTTGTGCCCAGCCTCCACACTGTTGCATAAACACACTCTAAACCAATGGATTCAAACCAGTAAAGTATATGACAGGATCTGAGGTAGCTCTCAGATATCATGGGGTATGTTGAGAGGAAACATGTTCTTTCTCTTTAAAAAGGCTAAGGAGAGAGCTCAGAAGAGTTATAGCAGGGAGGCAGTACAAATCTCTTGTATACATCTCTTGTATAAATCTTGCTCCAGCAGAACTCACTTTTATGAGTAGCATGTGCAATCAATCAATCTGAATGGTGGTCAGGCATTATGGCTATATGTCTGTCTTTGATTTGAACTCAGTAAATCATGTATTAAGATGAATGTGTAACAAGTTCCAGCGCTCAAAGAGATGACTTCATTTGTAGTTTTGTTGAATTATCGGCACTAAAATATCAGGTAAATGCACGGCAGAAAGTACCCGGTTATAACAACAGTGCGAGGTCAGTGTCAGTCAGGGTCTGTGAAACCAGCCATTCATGTTACACATGTACGCTTCTGAGTGGCTTGCTTATAACTAGTTTTGTAAAATTACCAGTTTTATTTCTTTTTGGATATAAACTAGCAACCTTGTTTTTCCTCTACACAATGGACTGCTCTAATTTCAGGTTTGAAATACTGATGACGCAATCCCTTTTCCAGGATGTCTCACAGCACTAATAAGCAGGGGAGCAATAAAATAGGAAAAGAAAAATGGTATCCCTACATGCCAGATTTGATGATACACACAAGAAACGCGTCTACCAGTGTGTATATTTGAAGTGGAAGAGGACAAGTTTGAGGGAGGCTTGTACTGGACAGTATGTACGCTACGTTAAATCACTTCTAATTTATTTAGGAATGTATTTGTTTATTTGTTTGTTTGCTTGCTTACACAGTGGTGGCCACATTTCTTGCATCACCCTGATATCTTTACGATTACTGCTTTATGATCACCATATAATTCGTTTCTCTATAGACTTTTTCCTTTGTTATTGTTGATTTGCTGTTCATGGTTATATTTAATAGGATACACAGTGTATTGAATAATAGACAAAAATTGGGTATAAATCAGTAAAAACCGACATCCAGTTAAAAAAAAAACTGTAATTTTTTGGCAAAATTCGGAATAAACTGCAAACGCGGAACACTACGTATACAGTACATCATGTTCATGTGCCAAAAATGAAATGCATTTGTTTATGTGTTTCCTTTACATTGGTGGCCACGTTTATTGCAGTAGCCCAGTACAGTCAGGTTTACTGCTTCGTAGCCATTTATACTATAGTTCCTTTTTCTATACACTTTTTGTTGTTGTTGTTGTTGATATAGTAGTTTGTTTTTTTTATAGACTTTTATTAAAATGCTATTTGTGGTTATATTAAATTCTATAGCGTTTGTATATAAATATGATTTCTCTTCATAATGCTAAATTATTTAATAATTTAATAAAAACAAATGCATTTTTTTACTTATTAGTTTTACGTATTAATTTATATATTTCTTGTTAAAAGTTTTTACATAAGATTTGGCAATGTACTTTGTGATATTTTACTTAGTCTGGACTACTTCCATGAAATAGCTGACAGTGCCTGTAAACAGGGCCATTTTGTCATACAGACCACAGCTCAGACAAAATCTTGTAGCTCCTCAACGGTAGAAGATATTTAAAATCTGATTTTTTTATTTAAAATCCTCATAAAATTTCACAACTGTAATGTTCTAATATTTTTTCTAAATCTAAATTAGAAACGGGTAGAAATTGATCCCAGAATCTCATCAAGCAGCTTCTTTGTGTCTTAGCGCTTGTAGTTTGACAACCTTAAATCAAAAATGGAAACCCAATGCATCCACAGAAAGGCCTTACCTAGCTGTTTCCAGTGCTAGAATGTAGTTTGTTGTGGAAAAATCATAAAGAAATGTATAACAAATAATATTTTTGAAATATTATTCTAGAATTTAACATCCACAAAATGTCATACTTACACAGCTGCACGATCTGTAAGGGAGACACCATCTTTTGCTGCTTTTAAAGTATGATTAAACAGTATTTTAAAAAGGTAAAATCTATCATATTTCATACAAGTTTCTATTTTTTTTATATCACCAGTACTTATTTGTCACTGCTTTTTTAAAGTAGAAATTGAAATGTATTATTTGAATGTCATTTAAAAGGGGTATTTTATCATCTCATCTTTTACTATTTCTCTAAATTGTTTGGTATATTATTCATTTTTGTTATTTATCTGTAAAGCGTGTTGAGGGGATTTATCACTGGCTAGGGGTTCCACCCTTTAGATAAGATGCAAGGGAAGGGGATAAACCAGCAGAAGACGACCTTTGCTAAATCTGTTTGAAAGAAATGGAAGTTTAACACTCTAGTGATTTAGCTGATAAGTGGGCTTCTGCATACCAGCAAAGCTGCCCACAGATTCAACTTCCAAAAGAAAGCTTGCAGTCTCTTTGAGCCTGATCAGTAAGACAGTACTGTGCCAGAGACGCCTTTGGATCGAAATAAATAAAGAGCAGCTAGAAGATGATAAGAGTCACACGGCTAGAAAAGATACATCCTGATTTCAACAGTAACAAACCACTTGGATTTAAGTTTTGTAGCAGCCACATTCTTTAGACTTAATGGCTTTGTTGTAGCAGCTCCTTTACCACCTTTAATGTTGTCATTGGTGGTGAAAGGAATAAAACCTGTCCCATTAGTTCAAAACCTTAATTGTTACTGTTAGCAAAACCGAGTTTAACAGGATAGTGAAAAGAGCCCTCTAGCTGTTTATGGTAAAAACCCTAATAGCGAGTAGCAGACCTCATTTGGCTTGAATTATCCAATTGCGGGGGAGGAAGTCTGTTTTACAGGCGTTCTGTGAGGTGGTTTCATCTCGCAGGGATCCTTTATGTAATGGGCCTGGGAGCGTGTGTTGGAAGACAATGCAAAGAGCCCCGGGAGAGGCAGCAGGACTGACGGGCTAAAGCACATCGAAAAATGATTAAAAGGCTGTGCTAAGAACGCTTGCCTTTATTACCTGGAGGGGGTGGGCAGTTGAGAAGCATCATCCCGAGAGAGGCAGGGAGCACATATGGATTCTCACCGAGTGCAGATGTGTGCTGGTGTGCCTGTACACGTGTCTCCACTCTCAGGGACTGGCTGACTGGCACTCTCTCCAATCTTATGTTACCTTCCTTTGTCCCGGCGCAGGCACTGTAGCTGAGCAGTCAGGACACGACATTCAAGATCATTGGCTGTATTCAAACTGGATTTTTAGTTTTGATCCCCGACTTTACAGTCGGCTAAGCTGCCTTCAAAAGAAGTTGGAGAGGGAGTATACTCAGAGATATTAAAAGTTTCACACGGGTTCCAGACAAACACACTGTTCTTTGTGCGCAGGCCCTTCATCAGTGCAATGTGGTTTTGACACATATTGCTGCCTTACAAAAAAGACTCCGTTTGACCAAGAAGCTTGCTTCCCCAGCTCATTAGTGAGCTGAGACCTTTCTACACTACCTGAAGTGAAATGATTAAGGTTTTTCCTCTGGAAATCAAAACCAGCTGAAAATGGCTTGCCAGGAAACAGATGCTGCACTCGCTGCATGTATTTCGAGCCTTACTGAGGGGGGGGGGGGGGGGGGGTACAGATTCAGCTTAATGCAGAGACAGGATATATTTTACGAGCTGGGGTGTTCTCAACCTTTTCTAAAAAAAGAGTATACTGAACCTGAGAGAGCAGTATGCAGCATTGCACACTCCTGATTTCCACTGTGGCCCCTTTTCCATTATCAATGAGAGAGCAGTATGCAGCATTGCACACTCCTGATTTCCACTGTGGCCCCTTTTCCATTATCAATGAGAGAGCACTATGCAGCATTGCACACTCCTGATTTCCACTGTGGCCCCTTTTCCATTATCAATGAGAGAGCACTATGCAGCATTGCACACTCCTGATGCTCTCCATACGGACAACAAAGTCCTGGAGCAAACTGTGAAAAGCACCATGATGCTAGTCTGAATACCTCCTGTCTTCCAGAAGTCTGTGTGAATTTCAGCCTTATGAATTTAACAGCATTGGACATTCTTCATCAATGTGTCAGAACATTTCAATAGCAAGAGTTCTGTACTATGGGCCTGTGGCAAAGTGCCCACCCCTTTGTATTTATTTATGTATGTTTTGTATTATTATTATTATATTGTATTTGTGTGCAGGCGGACGAAGCCGTCCGTCTTATTTACTGTTTGAGACCGGCGGAAAACCGGTCTTATAATGTGTAGTCGGTGGGGATGGGGTTAAAACCCCTTCCCTAGAGCCCTCGTGGGAATGTGGCTGGAACCTTAAGGTAATTATTGTATCAAATTAGGTAATTAAGGCTCCAGCCACAGACTATAAAAAGACTCCAGGCTTATTAGGTGGGGAGTGTCTAAGGAGAGACGCAAGTCAGTGGAGAATAGAAATAAGCAATTGCTACGTATGCTGGTTTCGCATCCAGCATACTACTTGTTTTAGTGTTTGTTTGTTAGTTTGGCCTTTGTGCCCTTTTTGTTGATGTTTTGTTTGAATCTTTTGTTTGATTATTTAATAAAGCGCTGAGCGCCGTTGCACTTCAGTTTTGCCCCGCTATACTTTGTTTTGACTACTGCTTCCTGAGCCTGACATCACCACCCACACGCCACACAAAGCCATCTGTGACAGGGCCATATTGTCAAAAGTAAACAAACACACTACCCTTTGACACACTGAATCCCTTTGAATTTAAACTGAATCCCTTTGACTCTGTTTGGAAAGTATTTTATTGCTTTATATAAATGTGCTTGATTGCTTCGTTTTGTTATGGTGTTGATAAAAATGGGATTCTTTTTATTTCTGGATTTTGTTTTAAGTTAGCAGGCCAGCAACTGCAGAAAATATTTTTAGATGACCATTTCAAAATGCAGTTTTAGCAAGCTCAGTATGATGAAATGTCAGTACTTGCTGGTTTATCTTTAATTAGTGTAACCGGTTGGTATCAGTTACGTATTATTCATAGGATAGCCAGAATATGTAGAACAGGGTGAACAGATGGATGCCACACAGGAAATGCAAAACTACAGTGATTTTTATTGTGCTGCTGCTCTTCCTGCGTTATCCACAACACAAACACAGAGTGTCCCTGTAGTTTTGAGGGAGTGAATCATACAAACGTTTTTGAGTCTGACCCTCAGTCAAGTTCTCAACAAGTACTTTAGTTCAGGATTGGTCTCAGGTCCCTCACTTACCGTCCACTTAGACCTCCTGGCGTGGAACTGCAAGGTGAGTATGTTCAGCTTTCTAGTGGGCACTCCCAACCATTATAATCCACAGTTACTTTAATCCTGCTTTGCGTAGTCTTCCTCAAGTCCCCTCTAGAGGCAGTGTACCGTCAGGCCACCCCTCCTCCAGTGAGTAAGTTGGTTCAGCTCTGCCTCTCCTGGTTTACAGAGGTCCTGCACTGCAGGGTGGACACGACTGCCCCTCCTGGTACTTGGTGGAAGTGTCCTTCATATGCTACAGGACTTAAAGTTAAAAAGTATACCATCCAGGGACCAATCCTAGCAACTAATAAAACAGTACTTAAATAAAGCACACGGTGTTTTCCTTTCACTGTTCCCCGTGTGCGCCAATATCTCTGCCCCTCTCAGCCTTTGTCCCCCGTGGCTCAGAGATTTAACACTCACTGACTTATATGCATTGTAAATCCACCCCGTTGAGTTCAAACTATTAAACACGCTGTTACTTCAAGTCCCACAGTCTGTATAGGAACAGACGCGCACTTTCTGTGTGCACAAGCAATGTGGTATTTTCCACCAGCGTCCTCAGTGTTGTTAGTGCACCGAAGGAAACTTAACAGTCAGTCCCACATAGAATGCAAGTTCCCTCTACCACATTAACACAGACCGTCTGTTTGGTAACAGCGAATCAGTAACAATGCAAACCTGATTTTACATACCCTTCCTTCAAGCAACTCTACTTCGTCCAGGTTAAAAGACGTTTCAATAGCTGGTTGTTTTTATAAATCCGACTTGCCTCTTCAGGTTAATAAAAGAAGACTTACAGCTTTCCTTCTTCATAAACTGAACTGTGCTTCATTGTTCAATTTAAATTTTCCACCGTACGCCATCTCCAACTACTTCACTCCAATTTTAATACTGTAGACTTTCGCCGTCTCTACAATCCACACGGAACTCTCCACCGTTCCTACGACCCCCCTCTCATTAGCTTCGCCAGTCAATTTAAACCTGCGTTCATTACCCAGTACGCATTGACTGGTCACGCTAATGATTATGAGTTCTGTAGTTCACTCTATTGCTTACTTCTCTACAACGGGATTTTTAAAGACACAGCAACACATTCATCTCAATACATCCATGTATTCAGCGCTTTCGTTCTGGTACAATCGTTATTTTTACTTAATTTACTTTATCGTACCCTCTGTGTACCTCATTCCTTCTACATTAGATATTTCAAAATCTACAAAATATATCATTATTGGGGGATGTGATAGCCAGCGAAAAAGAGTCCAAACAGCAACCGCGTGGGAGAAGTACTTCATGGAAAAGTGCAGAGCAGTTAAGAGAAATTAAATCTTTAACTGCTTTAATCAGAAAATACAGTAAATTGGGAAATTACTGCAGCTTAAATTCTAAACAGCTGTGTGTCTTTTTCTGATAACAAGCTGAAAAGCAGGACAGCTGATTCAAACTCGGCACCATTCTGAGACAAAGGGGTGGGCTAACAAAGCACACACAGGCACTTACACAAAAGCAAGGCAGTCCAAACAGCGACAGTGTGGAGAGCGACAGCGTGGGAGAAGTACATCGTGGAAAATTGCAGAGCAGTTTAGAAGCAGTTTGAAAACAGGTTGACAGTTGCAGAAACTAAACTTAAAACTTCCAAAAAAACACATTAAAAAAATGTAACCTGGCCTTCAAGCCAGTAGTCTGTGACACCTGCATGATGTGGGAAATCCTAGAAAACCCAGCAGAGCTAAACCAAGTGTGTGTAAAGTGCTGAGAGAGCTACAGGAGTGTGAGGAGCTGGCACATCCGAAAGTCTTGGATGTTTGCACCTCTAACAGACAGAAGGCCACCAGGGAGATAGAAGAGGGTCAAAACAGCTGGGTTCAGGTAGGCAGAGACAGGGGAATAAAGAAACGTAGTCAAAACACAACCACCATAAATCAAATCGTCAAACTAATTTGAACCTCTTCACAATTTAGATGATCAAAACCAGCATTAAGAGAATGAAAGGAACAACATCCAGGACCCTTTAAACAGTGCTGGCCAGGCAGCAAAAAAAGGAGGTCATGATTGTTGGGGACTCCATATTGAGAAACATAGCAAGTTCACTTCGCAGTCTTGACCCCTTTACTACAACAGTGTACTGCCTTCCAGAGCCTCTGTCACGAACGTGGACAGGCTCCTAAAACGAACAGGAGACGACCCGGTAGTAGTCGTCCACATCGGTACAAACAACATTGGAAGAGACAGACCAAAATCCCTGGAAAACAAATTCAGAGATCTAGGAAGAAAATTAAAAGACAAGACCAAAACTGTGGTATGTTCTGGGATACTGCCGGCACCTTGCAAAGAACCATATGGACAGCTGGAAATAACTTCACCTTCCTTGAACATTGGACCACATTCTACAACAAGGACTATCTATATAGGTGGGACGGACTGCACTTAAATAAAAAGGGAACCAATCTACTCGGAAAAAAGATCCTCAAGGAGGTTCAGAAGCATTTAAACTAGAAAGGAAGGGGGGAGAAATCAACAAAAAAACAGAAGGGAGACCACATCAAAACAAGGACCACATAAGATCCGCCTGTCAGTCATGGCGATGACACGGAGAGGTGGGGAAGAGGGTGTGTTGGTTTTCCCTCTCTCTGAGTGGCTGAGAGGTGGGCCTTGGGGGATTGCTTGGCCCATAAGTACTGCGCTTGGTTATGCATTCGGGTGGCTATGATAGGGGTTACCCAGAGACGCCAGCTGAGGAGGCGAACGTGAAAGAAACAGGCAAGCACGGCTGAAGAAGACAGCCAGCCTTAAATAAAGAAAATTATAATTAAAATAATTTGTTACGTACTCGAGGGGGACATGTGTAAATAGAGGGGAACCTTGGCCACCCCAGTGTATAGTGCATAGCGTAACACAGAGACCCGAACTGACTGGCTTAGTGGCAGTGGAGGCACTGCGTAAGCATTACCTTTATTTTTTAGTTTTATTACTGTGTTTTATTTTCCTTTTTTTGCCTTTTGTCATTTATTATTATTTCAGAGCACCTGTGAGTCTGCCAGCATTTGACTGTTTACCTGTATTGGTATTACTGTGGACCTGTCTACCATTGTTGGTATTCAGGCCACGGACAACAGCACTCTCTGCGGGCTAAAATAAATCAAACAGAAAACAATAAAACTGGGCACCAGTGCGGTGTTTTCAACTAAACCTTCTGTCTCAAAACAAAACAAAATGGCCAAAATGGTTTAATATATCAATTAAAAAAACATTGCACTTTAAAGAGCATTTAAAAAGGGACCAACAACAAAGTACACAGAAAGAGTACTTGAAACTGCAAACACAAGTCAAAAAGGAAGTTACAAAGGCCAAGAGCGAGATAGAAATGAACACTGCCAAGGGGGCTAAAACCAATTCCCAAAAGTTTTTTCCAATATTATAACAGCAAAAGAAAATGGAAGGAGGACGTAAAATGTCAAAGAGAAAATCTCTAACAAATCTCAACATCATCGATGAAGAGAAAAAAATAACAAATATATTACACATGTCGACCTGTTTCTATCCAGTTTTAAATAACTTTAGCATAACAGAGGCAGAAGTGTTAAAGGGACTAGGAGCTCTTAAAATAAACAAATCCCCTGAAATAAGTTATTTATAAACCGCTAATTAAGATCATGCAACAGCCTCTTGAGACGCGACAAAAAGGGAGACAAAACCAAACCAGGCAAATACAGACCAATAAGCCTGACTTCTAGTATATGGAAACTATAATAAGATCCAAAATGGAAAATCACCTCTATGGTAACAGTATCCTGGCAGACAGTCAGCATGATTTTAAGAAAGGGAGATCATGTCTAAATAACCTGCTTGACATTTTTGAGGATGCAACATCGACAATGGATAATTGCAAAGCATATGACATGTTTTATTTAGATTTCCAGAAAGCTTTTGACAAAGTCCCGCTGGCAGTGATGTAATGCACAAGAAGGAATGACCCAACACAGTTCCACAGTCAAAGAAGCTTTATTTAGGCTCTTTGGTGAAGCCAAATAATAAGGCTGGCAATATACAACAATGTGCAAATGCCCAACCAATACCAAAAGGGTTTAGTCATGAAATAATAAACAATAATGACAATCCAACACCAACAAACACAGACACGTTCACAAGTCCTTACTGAGTGGTTTTGTGCAGCTGGTGCTCTACAGCGATAGTCCAGTAGCGAGGTACATAAGAATATAAGAAAGTTTACAAACAAGAGGAGGCCATTCGGCCCATCTTGCTCGTTTGGTTGCTAGTAGCTTATTGATTCCAGAATCTCATCAAGCAGCTTCTTGAAGGATCCCAGGGTGTCAGCTTCAACAACATTACTGGGGAGTTGGTTCCAGACCCTCACAATTCTCTGTGTAAAAAAGTGCCTCCTATTTTCTGTTCTGAATGCTCCTTTATCTAATCTCCATTTGTGACCCCTGGTCCTTGTTTCTTTTTTCAGGTTGAAAAAAGTCCCTTGGGTCGACATTGTCAATACCTTTTAGAATTTTGAATGCTGGAATCAGATCGCCGCATAGTCTTCTTATGTTCTAATGTTCTTATGTTCTTATGTTTTAATACAGAGAAACTGGTAACTATAGAGTCAGCAGCTCCTGGGATGCATCCTCAGGTTTAAAACAAGACATGTCATGCTTTGAGGTCACATGGCAGTAACTCAAGTGGCACGACAGTGAATCCCAGCAGAGCAGAAGATTTAAGAGTGGCTCTGTTGTGTCACCTGTGGAGGCAGACTCCCACCAGTCTGATACAGACAGACCCATTGACCCGGGGGCGGAGGTCAGTGCAGAGGTCAAGCAGCATGTCCATGAGGGCTGGGTGAAGAGGAGGAATGAGACCGGCTATGTGAGGCCGGCTCTGGGAATGCAGGAATGGTAGTTCAAACAGCATTCCCTCGTCTGAGAGGTGAAAATGACTCCACTCACTTCAGCTCCTGGTATCCCAACTGTTGTTTTAAACCACAGGTGGAGACCACAAAATAAAGTGTTTATGAAGCTGTAAAGTGCCTGAAACTCTTGATAAGTGCACTGGTTTTAAAAGGATATAATTAAGCTATTTAATGTTTCAGCCCAGCAGGACACAAACATAAAATGAGTGCAGAGCAATGAACACACACAACAAACAGAGAAGCAGGTTCGCAGTGTGTTTCAGAAGCAGGTTCACAGTGTGTTTCAGAAGCAGGCTCGCAGTGTGTTTCAGAAGCAGGTTCGCGGTGTGTTTCAGAAGCAGGAATAGGTCTCAGAGTGCAAGACGCCTGTGATCTTTAGTTTATGAAATTAGACAGCAAGTTGGTGTTCTGCTGCACCTCACCTGTAGCCTCAAAAATCTCAGTTTGTAAAACTATTAAAACCCAAGTCAAGTAAACAAATGTTTCAGTCAGTGCCTTCCACTGCACTTGCACACGTCAATGACACCACATCCTGGCAACAAACCTGTGACAAGCTCCCTCAAATGGTTAATTACGGGATGTACAAATTCCATTGTTCATTTCAGTGGCATCTCCTTGCTAAACATGAGGGGAGCGAATCCGACAGGAGTTGGAACAAAATAAATGAACTGAAACCAAGCTTCTAAGTGGAGGGACTTTCTGACAAGCTCCTTTTACTGGCAAATGGCTACAATGTGTTGAGCCATGGTATTAACATCTCTATGTACCCAGCTATTCTGGATATCCTGGGGTACCCTAGTTCAAATCACACAAATCTCCCGATAGGCATGCATTGCAGCAGCATCATGTGGTGACCACTCCAGCTGCAGAACTTCTTAAACTGTTACTTTATTACTTCCATCCCCAGTGGGACCCGCCCCAGGGACCTGATTGTGATGTCAGCTGTCAGTCTCATCAGCATCTGCATGCCTCACTTCCTGTCCCAGTGCCGCTCCAGCTCCATTTGGCTGCTGCTGAATTCACCGGCTGATACAGCTGCAGGGACGAGTCGAGCACAGCTGAGCCCAGCCCCACAGACAGCCCTGCTCCAGGATCACAGCGCCAGATTGTCAGACATGCGAGCAGCACTTACTCGCTACAAAAATGCAATCTCAGTCTAACGTGCAGGTTTATTGGTTTGCATGGGTCCAGTGTATAATAAAAATAAATATTCGCCAATATTACAGAAAATGGAGGTATCCCACTTGTTCCTCATGTATTATCAGGGCATATAACAATGCTGGGCTGCTGGGCTGGAGAGCAGGTTTTCTTTGTTCATGTATTAGTTAGGGGAAGGAGGAAGTATCAAGCTGCTCTGTAATGGGTCTAATTGCCCCTTCGTCCATTAGAATCTGCTCTGTAATGGGTCTAATCGCCCCGTCGTCCATTAGAATCTGCTCTGTAATGGGTCTAATTGCCCCTTCGTCCATTAGAATCTGCTCTGTAATGGGTCTAATCGCCCCGTCGTCCATTAGAATCTGCCATGTGACCCCCAGAACTCTTTTCACTTGGCATATGAAACCTCCACTAGAAGTCAGAGGGGTTTCTGAGGTACCCTTCAGACTGGGTCCCTGTCTGGCCCTGGGAACCTCAATGTTAAACTGGCCCTGTGAACCGCGATGTTAAACTGGTCCTGTGAACCGCGATGTTAAACTGGCCCTGTGAACCGCGATGTTAAACTGGTCCTGGGAACCGCGATGTTAAACTGGTCCTGTGAACCGCGATGTTAAACTGGCCCTGTGAACCGCGATGTTAAACTGGTCCTGGGAACCGCGATGTTAAACTGGCCCTGTGAACCGCGATGTTAAACTGGTCCTGGGAACCGCGATGTTAAACTGGCCCTGTGAACCTCAATGTTAAACTGGCCCTGGGAACCGCGATGTTAAACTGGTCCTGGGAACCGCGATGTTAAACTGGCCCTGTGAACCGCGATGTTAAACTGGTCCTGGGAACCGCGATGTTAAACTGGCCCTGTGAACCGCGATGTTAAACTGGTCCTGTGAACCGCGATGTTAAACTGGTCCTGTGACCCGCGATGTTAAACTGGCCCTGGGAACCGTGGTCAATACCAGGGACCTGCAGTATCAGGGGACAATGAGAGTCAGGGATATCTTTTAAATTTTACCACTCTCTTAATTTTTACACCTACTAGCCTGACTGTGTAATATATTTGAACCCTTCTAGTACCGATTCTTCATTAACCCATCTCTCTTTTTTTTTTTATAAGACCTGCAACATGTGTAAAGTTGAAAAGAAATTACAAAAATTAAGCATCCATTTTGCAGACACTCTTGATAATAATTGGATCAATAAAATCCTAATACAAGATGTTGCATTTGGGACTCTGCATTGGGGTTCCAACTTCGTGTGATGAGTGGATGGCCATATAGAATCCTTTACAAGTAAACTGTGCCAGTGCTTGCTATGGCGCGGTGACAAGTGTGTGCTGATTAATTACAGTCACTGTACCCCCGTTCCATAGAGAGAATTGAAGGGTATTCATCGGTGTGTCTGTACAGATGGGAGAAGTAGTATGGAAGGAGGCAGGGCTGAGCAGACCACCCTCATGTAAGAGACGTATTGAGTTTCCAAGAGCCTGCCTCTAACCAACATGGTAAGTATAAACATCTGCTCCCATAGTGTCGGGTTTGGCTCTCAAGATGCGATGGAAGTATCCAATTCTCTTTCTAAGTTACATGTTGGCTGTCCAGCAGGTGGCGCTAGAGTAAATAGTTAAAAGGGTTGAGTATTGAAGCCAGAGAGCTGGATATAGATATACTGTCAGTGACATCTGAATCGGCTCTTCTTTTTCCATCTATGCCTCTGCACTGTGATCCAGCCAATTTAAGTCCTTGAAAATTCCACTCGTCAGCGCAATTCTGCCAGATGTTTGTTTACAAGACAACTTGTGGGCTTATTAGCAATTAAAGTATTATATAAAAGTAATAAAGTAACTACTTTTATACCACTTTTCTTTTGTATGGTATCAATGCTGTTCAGCTTCTATTTTAATTAAACTGGGTTTAATCATATCCTGAACAGATTCTACTAATGAACAAAAAATGTACGAACAAGAGGAGGCCATTCAACCCATCTAAGCTCGTCCAGAGCCAAGTAGCCAATTAATCTCAGAACTTTGTCAAGTTGGATCTTAAAGGTTCATGAGTAGGCATCCCATTCCAGACCTTCTCCACTCTCTGCACTCCCCAGTTCTGTAACGGGTCCCCCTCCTCGAATCTTGTAAAGATGCCTCTGGTCCAGTCATTAGGTAACAGATCACAATAGATCCTGCTATTTTGTAAGACGCTCACACTCTCAGCCGTCACGGGGGAGCTGTGTGCTAGCATGGGGGAGTACAATGGAGGGGGGGGGGATGTCACCTCTTGCACCATGACTGCGGTGGAAGCACTTTCTCTGCCAGAACAACACCTGTTTATCTATTTATCTGTCCAGAACATCATTATAAATTCAGATGAAGGCATGTTGATTGTTTTGAATTAACAGCCAATAGTCCCCCTCCTCCCATTTAAGAATTGTATAATACACTGGACAACCATGCTCCCCCTTCAGATAAATTAATTGCATCAATACAAAGAGGACAAATAAAATGTAAGTGTGAACAGGGTGGACGTCGAGGCAGCATGCAAGATGCAAACTGAACAACAGGAAATGGGAAATTACTTTGCAATATATGAAGCACAGAATCAGACATTAGCTGTGTTGACAGCAGTGTGAAACTATCCTGAAGGGTAAATCCAGTGTGGTGGGAACTGCTCTGGGTTCTGGGTTAACCCAGTACACTTGCAATACAATCATGGACATGCTGTCTCTAAAAGTCAGTTGACAGAAACCGTTTCTCCCCCCTGGTGTAAGACAGCCTGCTCCGTCACTTTCTCACCATTTCAAGACGTTCTCACTGGGTCTTTTCCTGGATCAGTTCTTAATACTTTCTCCTTGTGCTGTGCATTCCCTGGCCCACATTAAATAATACAGGGGAAGCAAATACCTTTTGAACTACAACAATATGCATTCATTTTCAAGCCTGCTTTTGGATTCACAGAAAAAAGCAAACAACATTTAATCCCAGGACCCCCCCCCCCCCCCCCCCAGTCCTAAAGCGACAGCGAGTCCAGGCCCTGGCAGTTTATATCAACAGGGCAGAGGCCAGGAGGTCAGCACTAATGTCACAGCCTGCTGTGTTTGTATAAACAGGGGCCACAAGTTGCACAAATTAGCAAACAGCTTGCTGTTGTCGGTATTGAGGAGCCTGATGAACAGGGATCCCCTTTAAGAAAGGCCTGGTATTTAACCCCACACCCCGTTATCGTGTTCATCGCTAGCTCAGGAGGCAGAGCCATCACCTTTCACCCAATAGGTCACGGGGGGCCATTTTCTCCTGGGGGATAGCAGGGGCATTCAGTTCCTCCCACGTCATAAAAAACTCTTGTTAAACTTCAGTTAACACGCAGTACACTGGTGTGATACCAGAGCCGAGCCAGGCTTTATGCAGCTGCTCTATGAATGTCATCCTTATCACAAATAAAGGTTAAAGCTACTGTTTGTGCCAAAAGTACAAATTTAACATAAACTTTACTGACTGATTTCACAGATCCCGAATATCAGCAAATCATGGACTACCTTACAAAACTACAGTAACAAAAAAAAAAAATAATGTCCTGGCCCCTATGAAGTGAAATCATGGACTACCTTCACTACAGTAACAAAACTAGCCCCTCTGAAGTGAAATGCAGGTCTTTGACCTCCTAGGTCAGGGGTGACAGTGTTGCCTGCTGAGCAAGTGACAAATTCAATAAGGAGTGCATTTACTCAGAGGCCATCCTCCTCATTCATCACAGTGTCTACAGCACAACAGGGAGCTACTTACTAACCAATTCCTAGTGACTCGCTGACACTCCTTGCTGTTCACAGAACATATTGAAGATGGGTTTAAAGCTATGATACTCGTTCATTATCATTGCCTCGAGACATTGGATCTCGCTTTCTGATTGCTGTCACCACTTCTATACCAGTGGTCCTCAAACCTTTTAAACCATGGCCCCTTCCTCTTATCTGTGGTACTCTCCTCATTGTCACGAGAGCTTGGATCTCTGCAATGTCTTTAGGTTTAATTCATATGTATACAACTGGGGCAATTCTACAGGTTTCCCTAGAAAGGTTTAAAGGATCAAAAAACATGAAAAAACATGAAAAATATCAGCAGCAGAACGGGCTCCTGTGAGACTGCAGCAGAACGGGCCCCTGTGAGACAGCAGCAGCAGAACGGGCCCCTGTGAGACTGCAGCAGCAGAACGGGCCCCTGTGAGACCGCAACAGCAGAACGGGCTCCTCTGAGACTGCAGCACAGGAAGGGCCCCTGTGAGACTGCAGCAGAACGGGCCCCTGTGAGACAGCAGCAGCAGAACGGGCCCCTGTGAGACTGCAGCAGCAGAACGGGCCCCTGTGAGACAGCAGCAGCAGAACGGGCCCCTGTGAGACTGCAGCAGCAGAACGGGCCCCTGTGAGACCGCAACAGCAGAACGGGCTCCTCTGAGACTGCAGCACAGGAAGGGCCCCTGTGAGACTGCAGCACAGGACGGGCCCCTGTGCAGGTTACACTTATGCAGGTTTAAAGGTCTGAGGTGTCAGGCTGTGACGCCTGTCACACAAAAGTAAATATTATATAAGTGGTCCATTTAAGCGCACCACTTTTTAACCGAACAGTGAAGACTATGATGGCATCTTTTGTGGAAGATAAACATCAACACTGGGACCAGTGGATACCAGAGTTTCGCTTCGCCATCAACAGCGCTCGTTAGGAGACTACTGGATTCTCTCCAGCTGAGTTGGCTCTTGGTCACTCACTTAAAGGTCCCCTCGACCAACTGATTGGACTTGCCCCTTGCCTTCTACCTCTCAGTACAGTTTGCTAGAAAGACAACAAGAAATCGCTGAACAAGTAAGGGCAAGTATCAAGATAGCTCAGGGTAGGCAGGCCAAATATTACAATCGAAATAGGAGAGCTGTGCAGTATACCAAAGGAGATTTAGTGTGGACCAAAATGCATTTTTTATCCCTTGCCTCTGAGAAGTTTTCAGCAAAATTAGCTCCTAAATGGTCAGGACCAGCTGAAAATTTGGGAAAGGTAGGACCTGTTAATTATGAAGTTCAATGGGCTGACCAATCACAAAAAAAAGATTAATGTGGTCAACTTAAAAAAATACTACGGTTTGAAACCCAGTACCTCCACTGGGGGGACGGGGGACGGGACTATGTGACGCCTGTCACTCAAAAGTAAATATTATATAAGTGGTCCATTTAAGCGCTCCACTTTTTAGCCTGGCCAGGTATTCAAAATGTGTTGTTTAAAGTCAGAATATATGATACTTCAATGTATGCTTACTGTTACCCTTTTAAGAGTGGGTTTTAGGAAACCTTGCCCCTTTAAATATGACCTTATTAAACCCTGAACTAATGCACTATGGGATGGCACCTTTTCCTGTTGGGAGTTTGGACTCTGGTTGGTTTGCTGCTGAAGGTTTGCTGCCAGGTATTTAGATGTGAACAGGTTTGCTAAACTTAGATGTGTTAATGCAAAACTGCATATGTTTATCTAGCTTTAGTTTTTTACAGTTTTAGACAATGTTCTTCGTTTAGCAAAAGTTGCTGGCGCTTATTTTTTCATTGCTATTTCCTGGAGGAAAACAAGACATTCCATTGGACTTTGGATTACAGCTGTGTTTTTTGGACTTTGTGTTGTCTTTCTTTTTTTTTTTTTTTTTTTTTTTTTTAATTTAGTCGTCGCCAATTATTTTTACCCCGGTTTTCACCCCAATTTAGCATGCCCAATTATTATCTGTATCCCCGGCTCACCGCTCGCAACCCCCCCGCCGACTCAGGAAACGGAGGCTGAAACACGCGTCCTCCGAAACGTGCTCCTTCCAAGCCGTCATTTTTCGCACTGCAGATCCACAGCAATGCCACCAGACCTATAGTGCCGGAGGACAACACAGATCCGGCCACAGGGGTCGCTGATGCGCGGTGAGCCGTGGATTCCCCTGCCGACCTAAGCCCTCCCTACCCGGGCAGCGCTCAGCCAATTGTGCGCCGCCCCCTTGGAACTCTCGGTCACGGTCAGCTGTGACATAGCCTGGATTCGAACCAGCGATCTCCAGGCTATAGGGCACATCCTGCGAGGAGCGCCTTTACTGGATGCGCCACTCAGGAGCCCTTGTGTTGTCTCTCTGGAGCGCTCATGGACAACCACACAAACCTCTGAGACCGAACCGATTCATTATTATTTTTTTACGGCGGATGTTTGTCTCATTTCTTTTTACTTTATTTTGGTATGGTGGATTACAAAGTGAACTTTGATTTTTTGAGTTTTTTCTATTTTTTGTTTGTTTATGATACTGGACTATTATTTTGGGACATTTCTACTGGGCATTATTTTTACTTATTTATTGCCTCTGTAGGCTTACCGGTGGATTTACCACCGTCCTATTTCTGTTTCATCTTGGTTTTAGGTGCATGGGTCAGCAGCTACCTGAGGTACTGTGGGTCATATAATTGTAATCTGTGTGTGTTGGACAGATGTTTTTGAAATTAAATGTTTTGCACTCAAATGAACCTAGCAATCCTATGTTTTTGCTGTGTATCTGCCTTTCTGCCATCTAATTTTTATGTCATTTTTAAGGCGTTTTTGGTAGTAACCGATTCTTATTCTGGGAATGTTGTGTTGGCCTTTTGGGTCAAAGGTAGATTGTTACAAGGCACTAGAGAAACCAGACACACTTTCATTTAATAATAGTTTAATAAACTGCTGCATTTTGTGGGGCACTGAAACACCCAAAATACATAAAGTGCAGCACCATTCTGAGTGGAAGACTCTGTGTACAGTTTGCCGTCTTTGAGAAGCAGCAACTCAAACCACACTGCAGTGACAGTCATGGTCATCACCCAACAGGAATTCAGAAGAGTTTTAGCATTCCAGCTACTTCTCTGTGTTCTACACTCTTTAAAACTGAATCTCCTGCCCACACCATGAGCAGGACATTGCAGTGTTGGAGTTCCTCACATCTCCTGCCCACACCATGAGCAGGACATTGCAGTGTTGGAGTTCCTCACATCTCCTGCCCACACCATGAGCAGGACATTGCAGTGTTGGAGTTCCTCACATCTCCTGCCCACACCATGAGCAGGACATTGCAGTGTTGGAGTTCCTCACATCTCCGAGTCATGGGTTATCTGCAGCCTCAAACACACAACCTAAATCAGTGCTTCTGGGTGGAATAGGCTTTTTCGCTGCAGTTTTCTTACTGGTTATTTATTTGATAACGTTATTTTAACAGATTTTCTTGGAACACGGGCTGCCCCTGGACCACCACACAAAGTAAATATTCAAATCACCTGTCTGCATTGGCTCCAGTGAATCAATAGCAATAACACACAGAGGAAGCAGAGTTCTGTGACTTCAGAAATTCCCACTGTTGGGGGTTTGTTGCTATTATAAGTCAATAAATGATATGAAACTGTGTTTTTTGTAATTCTTCCATTAGTACGGTTCCTTTTCTGTTTTTAAATAGTAGTTCTGTTTCTTCCTTTGTGGTATGGGCAGGTCTTAGGCCATCAACACAGAAATTGAATGTCAAACTCCATAACCACACACTATTACATCAGTCAGCATGAACTCTAAACTAAATATACATTGAAATACATGTATAAAAGCCTGTTCATGGGAAGACACTGAGGCATACTGCGGTGCATAAAGGCCTATATAGGACTATAAGGTTACTGCAGTTGTGAGAAGGCGTTCATATTTATGGAGAGCTAGTTAGCAGCAGTGAGTCTTGTCAACACGTACAGTTTTTTCAAGCAGTTAATAAAATGCTTTGTAGGCAGGTTCCACTGAAACAGCAGCCCTTTAATGTTGTTCGGCATCCTGGATGCAGCAGTCTGCAATTTCAAAGCCCTCACACAGCAGCTCTGACACCAGCTGCTGGCAACAAGTTTCATTACCAGTCTCTGCACTTGAGCTGCTTGATCCCTTCACTGCCTCAAGGAATGAGGCTTGAGAAGCTGCAGGTCTACACACTGTCCAATGCATTCTATCATCCGAACGACACCATTTTATAAAAAAAAAACGCTCACGTGGTTTAATGATACAACTCGTAAGATGAAACATGATGGTCGTAAACTACAACGGAGATGACAGGAATCTAAACTGCACGTTCATTACATCGCATGGAAGGGCCACCTGGTTAAATATAGGAAGGCTCTGGCTTTGGCTAGATCATCATATTAATCTAATTTAATTGAAACAAACAAAAATAATCCTAGATTTCTTTTTGCTACCCTAGATAAATTAATTAATCCTTTCCGTAATAGTCCTACCCTTGACATTGGCTCCTCTCACAGCTGCAATGACTTCTTACATTTCTTTAAAACTAAAATACTAGACATCAGAAATGAGATTCCACAGAAACCTTCTATTAAGGAGGACTCCAGCACAATTAGGACAAGGCCAGATAGACCTTATCAGCAGATCATTCACAACTCTGAATCCTCCCGTTCTCACCTCACAGCGAGGGATTGCTGTGGAATCCTCCCGTTCTCACCTCACAGCGAGGGATTGCTGTGGAATCCTCCCGTTCTCATCTCACAGTTGAGGATTGCTGTGGAATCCTCCCGTTCTCACCTCACAGTCGAGGATTGCTGTGGAATCCTCCCGTTCTCATCTCACAGTCGAGAATTGCTGTGGAATCCTCCCGTTCTCATCTCACAGTCGAGGATTGCTGTGGAATCCTCCCGTTCTCACCTCACAGCGAGGGATTGCTGTGGAATCCTCCCGTTCTCATCTCACAGTCGAGGATTGCTGTGGAATCCTCCCGTTCTCATGTCACAGTCGAGGATTGCTGTGGAATCCTCCCGTTCTCATCTCACAGTCGGGGATTGCTGTGGAATCCTCCCGTTCTCATCTCACAGTCGGGGATTGCTGTGGAATCCTCCCGTTCTCATCTCACAGCGAGGGATTGCTGTGGAATCCTCCCGTTCTCACCTCACAGTCGAGGATTGCTGTGGAATCCTCCCGTTCTCATCTCACAGTTGAGGATTGCTGTGGAATCCTCCCGTTCTCATCTCACAGTCAAGGATTGCTGTGGAATCCTCCCGTTCTCATCTCACAGTTGAGGATTGCTGTGGAATCCTCCCGTTCTCATCTCACAGTCGGGGATTGCTGTGGAATCCTCCCGTTCTCATCCCGCAGTGAGGGATTGCTGTGGAATCCTCCCGTTCTCATCTTGCAGTGCGGGATTGCTGAGGAATCCTCCCGTTCTCATCTCACAGTTGAGGATTGCGGTGGAATCCTCCCATTCTCATCTCACAGTCGGGGATTGCTGTGGAATCCTCCCGTTCTCATCTCACAGTCGAGGATTGCTGTGGAATCCTCCCGTTCTCATCTCACAGTCAGGGATTGCTGTGGAATCCTCCCGTTCTCAACTCACAGCGAGGGATTGCTGTGGAATCCTCCCGTTCTCACCTCACAGTCGAGGATTGCTGTGGAATCCTCCCGTTCTCATCTCACAGTTGAGGATTGCTGTGGAATCCTCCCGTTCTCATCTCACAGTCGAGGATTGCTGTGGAATCCTCCCGTTCTCATCTCAAAGTTGAGGATTGCTGTGGAATCCTCCCGTTCTCACCTCGCAGACGAGGATTGCTGTGGAATCCTCCTGTTCTCACCTTGCAGTGAGGGATTGCTGTGGAATCCTCCCGTTCTCATCCCGCAGTGAGGGATTGCTGTGGAATCCTCCCGTTCTCATCTTGCAGTGCGGGATTGCTGTGGAATCCTCCCGTTCTCATCTCACAGTTGAGGATTGCTGTGGAATCCTCCCGTTCTCATCTCACAGTCGGGGATTGCTGTGGAATCCTCCCGTTCTCACCTCACAGTTGAGGATTGCTGTGGAATCCTCCCGTTCTCATCTCACAGTCGGGGATTGCTGTGGAATCCTCCCGTTCTCATCTCACAGTCGGGGATTGCTGTGGAATCCTCCCATTCTCATCTCACAGTTGAGGATTGCTGTGGAATCCTCCCGTTCTCATCTCACAGTCGGGGATTGCTGTGGAATCCTCCCGTTCTCATCTCACAGTCGGGGATTGCTGTGGAATCCTCCCATTCTCATCTCACAGTTGAGGATTGCTGTGGAATCCTCCCGTTCTCATCTCACAGTCGGGGATTGCTGTGGAATCCTCCCGTTCTCATCTCACAGTCGAGGATTGCTGTGGAATCCTCCCGTTCTCACCTCACAGTCGAGGATTGCTGTGGAATACTCCCGTTCTCATCTCACAGTCGAGGATTGCTGTGGAATCCTCCCGTTCTCATCTCACAGTCGAGGATTGCTGTGGAATCCTCCCGTTCTCATCTCACAGTGAGGGATTGCTGTGGAATCCTCCCGTTTTCATCTCACAGTCGGGGATTGCTGTGGAATCCTCCCGTTCTCACCTCACAGTCGGGGATTGCTGTGGAATCCTCCCGTTCTCATCTCACAGTTGAGGATTGCTGTGGAATCCTCCCATTCTCATCTCACAGTTGAGGATTGCTGTGGAATCCTCCCGTTCTCATCTCACAGTCGGGGATTGCTGTGGAATCCTCCCGTTCTCATCTCACAGTCGAGGATTGCTGTGGAAACCTCCCATTCTCATCTCACAGCGAGGGATTGCTGTGGAATCCTCCTGTTCTCACCTTGCAGTGAGGGATTGCTGTGGAATCCTTCCGTTCTCATCTCACAGTCGGGGATTGCTGTGGAATCCTCCCGTTCTCATCTCACAGTCGAGAATTGCTGTGGAATCCTCCCGTTTTCATCTCACAGTCGGGGATTGCTGTGGAATCCTCCCGTTCTCATCTCACAGTCGAGGATTGCTGTGGAATCCTCCCATTCTCACCTCGCAGTTGGGGATTGTTGCTCTCCATGGCCTAGCATCTCCGAGCCCCTCTGCCTCTCAGGATGACTCGAGCTCCATTAAACACCCTCCTGGAAAGGTTATAAGCTATTTGATGACACATGGCAGGATTAAGAGCGCTCAAGATTTATACTGCGGCAGACAGAGCAGTGATTGTGCAGTGCCATGAAAGGCTTGAACTTCTACCCCTCACCCCCTCGTTCTGCCCGGGGCAGGAAGGTCTGACTGAATGATTTACAACCCCTGTGTGAAAGTGATGCATTGAAATGGGGATTTTACAGAAGAGACACACAAAATCTCTTTGATGTTCTTCTAATAAAAACAAATTTTGGGAAAGATTCATGTGTATAAACAAGTGTCAGACATTTATTGCTAGAAAGTGTATTAACAGCCTTCCTCACCTCCCTCCCTCCCATACAGAAAGATGTGAAATATTTTCTTTATTATTGTTTCCTTAAATTCTTTGGTACGTCACTTGAGCTTTGTGGGGCAGAATAAGGACATCCCAGGGCTGCCATGGTATTGGAGTCCAGATGGTTCATAACTACAGCTGTCAGTTAAGCATCCAAAGAGCAATCGATTAATTCAGCACACAAAATATTGTTCGAATAAATATCAGTGACTGTACCATCCACATACATTTTCGCATTTTCACAATTGAATGCGAGAGGTAATTAACTATAATATAGCTTTTCGCATGGTACTGTAGGAGTACCGGCAAAACATTTTTTGATCTAGAGGCATGTGAACCGGTTCCTGCTTTGGAACTGATGCAGATATCAAGGATCCGGTTCCAGTGAGTACTGTTATGTTTTTAATAAAACGAATTGTCAAAAATACATTTGATGACTATAACAGACTCGTTCAATTGGGGAAAAAAAAGAAAAAACATGCACTTAGCTAGATTATATATTTGCGATTTGTTGTCCTTGTATTAGACTAGATACACAGAAATAAGCACTCCTTTAAAACAATTGAAAACTTGTGTGAAACAATGTTGGTTTCATTTGGGTTTACAAAATACATTATTTTAATGTTCTGGCTTCTACATTTTTCAGAGCATGATTTGTTATTAAAAATAAAAAGGTATTAGGTTTCCTACCTTTGTTTATCATCCACTCGTGATTTTGTTAGTTTTGTTCTTTTTGCGCGTTACAGCAGGAAGTTTTGTGTGGTAAAGCATCAAACAACCTCAACAAGGCTGGTGTCATTGGTAAGGTGAGCATCATGTATGCTGTATTTTTCAAGAAAGACTTTGATATTCTCTGCAAGTGGTGCAATGCCCTATTTACACGTTTTGAAAAAGTGAGTGCAAATGATGTGGTTTCAATGGGCATTGTCTCTCAAGTTTACTGCACCTTAAACAATACAACGTCCAACAGGTAATGAAGTGTAGGCATGGAGATCAGCAGTACTGTAGCCAGACATACACTAGAGCTGCACACTGAACACTACGACACGTGGCAGCAAAACTCATTCTCTAAAACGCCAAGTTTATGCAAAACCATTTATTTTATACAAAAGTATAGGCCAAAGGTGCTAGACAACAGTGCAGGAGTGAGAGTGCAAACGGGTCATTTAGATAGTGTATCAGAATAAAGACTAATTACTGTGATCTTTGATAGCTGTATAAAATGCTAATTTGCAAATGTATGAGGTGACCCTGGTAATTGGCGCTAACGTGTATTCTAATCTTAAACAATAGAATCAGCAAACTCAGTCAGATCACAGTGGGTACCGACGCAGATTATTAACACGTGTTTAACACGGGCGATAATGAGAACGAGACACACACACGAAACCCCAGGAACTCAAATAATCTGCAAGCAGCTGACAGTTTACGTCCTCATTTAGCTGCAATGGTATCTTAATTTTGCCTTTTTGAATGACTGGCTAATAGATGCCCGGGTCTGCCACAGCTGGTAACATTAACAATAGGCAGAAACAGACCAGGATTGAAAAAATGATAAAGGGGCAAATAAAATGTTTTAACAGTAGTGCTAATCAATGTTGTAAATGCTTTGAAATACATATTCTTACACCTCAGTTGCTTTATTAACACTATAGTGAGGAATATGATTTTTTAGGTTATATTTCACATAGTTAAACTGCTGGATCCAGTATCACATAGTCTGAAGTGAGTTTGAAGTAGCAGAAACTTTGAAATATCTGCTTATTGTAAAATGTAAATATAAAATGCAAGCAAATAATCCAAATATAATCCAAATAACTTCAACAGAAGAAAGGGAGCGTCAAAGTTAACATTGCTAACGAGAGTGTCAAAGTTAACATTGCTAACGAGAGCGTCAAAGTTAACATTGCTAACGAGAGTGTCAAAGTTAACATTGCTAACGAGAGTGTCAAAGTTAACATTGCTAATGAGAGCGTCAAAGTTAACATTGCTAATGAGAGTGTCAAAGTTAACATTGCTAACGAGAGCGTCAAAGTTAACATTGCTAACGAGAGCGTCAAAGTTAACATTGCTAACGAGAGCGTCAAAGTTAACATTGCTAACGAGAGCGTCAAAGTTAACATTGCTAATGAGAGCGTCAAAGTTAACATTGCTAACGAGAGTGTCAAAGTTAACATTGCTAACGAGAGCGTCAAAGTTAACATTGCTAACGAGAGTGTCAAAGTTAACATTGCTAACGAGAGTGTCAAAGTTAACATTGCTAATGAGAGCGTCAAAGTTAACATTGCTAATGAGAGTGTCAAAGTTAACATTGCTAACGAGAGCGTCAAAGTTAACATTGCTAACGAGAGCGTCAAAGTTAACATTGCTAACGAGAGCGTCAAAGTTAACATTGCTAACGAGAGCGTCAAAGTTAACATTGCTAACGAGAGCGTCAAAGTTAACATTGCTAACGAGAGTGTCAAAGTTAACATTGCTAACGAGAGCGTCAAAGTTAACATTGCTAATGAGAGTGTCAAAGTTAACATTGCTAACGAGAGCGTCAAAGTTAACATTGCTAACGAGAGCGTAAAAGTTAACATTGCTAATGAAAGCATCAAAGTTAACATTGCTAATGAGAGCGTCAAAGTTAACATTGCTAATGAGAGTGTCAAAGTTAACATTGCTAATGAGAGCGTCAAAGTTAACATTGCTAATGAGAATGTCAAAGTTAACATTGCTAACGAGAGCGTCAAAGTTAACATTGCTAATGAGAGTGTCAAAGTTAACATTGCTAACGAAAGCGTCAAAGTTAGCATTGCTAACGAGAGCGTCAAAGTTAACATTGCTAACGAGAGCGTCAAAGTTAACATTGCTAACGAGAGCGTCAAAGTTAACATTGCTAACGAGAGCGTCAAAGTTAACATTGCTAATGAGTGTCAAAGTTAACATTGCTAACGAGAGTGTCAAAGTTAACATTGCTAACGAGAGCATCAAAGTTAACATTGCTAATCAGAGTGTCAACGTTAACATTGCTAATGAGAGCGTCAAAGTTAACATTGCTAATGAGAGTGTCAAAGTTAACATTGCTAACGAAAGCGTCAAAGTTAGCATTGCTAACGAGAGCGTCAAAGTTAACATTGCTAACGAGAGCGTCAAAGTTAACATTGCTAACGAGAGCGTCAAAGTTAACATTGCTAACGAGAGCGTCAAAGTTAACATTGCTAATGAGAGCGTCAAAGTTAACATTGCTAACGAGAGTGTCAAAGTTAACATTGCTAACGAGAGCGTCAAAGTTAACATTGCTAACGAGAGCGTCAAAGTTAACATTGCTAACGAGAGCGTCAAAGTTAACATTGCTAACGAGAGCGTCAAAGTTAACATTGCTAACGAGAGTGTCAAAGTTAACATTGCTAACGAGAGTGTCAAAGTTAACATTGCTAATGAGAGCGTCAAAGTTAACATTGCTAACGAGAGCGTCAAAGTTAACATTGCTAATGAGTGTCAAAGTTAACATTGCTAACGAGAGTGTCAAAGTTAACATTGCTAACGAGAGCATCAAAGTTAACATTGCTAATCAGAGTGTCAACGTTAACATTGCTAATGAGAGTGTCAAAGTTAACATTGCTAACGAAAGCGTCAAAGTTAGCATTGCTAACGAGAGCATCAAAGTTAACATTGCTAACGAAAGCGTCAAAGTTAACATTGCTAACGAGAGCGTCAAAGTTAACATTGCTAACGAGAGCGTCAAAGTTAACATTGCTAACGAGAGCGTCAAAGTTAACATTGCTAACGAGAGCGTCAAAGTTAACATTGCTAACGAGAGCGTCAAAGTTAACATTGCTAACGAGAGCGTCAAAGTTAACATTGCTAGCATCAATTAGAGGTAAGGAAATAGATTTTAAACCTTGATTAGCACACCTTTAGATAACTTCTGCTATAAGTTGATATAAAAAAAAAACCTAAGTAGATCAACAAACAAAACAGTAACACAAACAGTTGTAAGTCGGCCCGCAGGAAATGGATTTGTTCATTCATGCAAACTGAACGGAACCTTTGATGTGTGTCAGTGTGTGCAGAGCTATTTCCTGCAAACTATCCATTTACCTTTATGATGTCATACCATCAACATACGACTCTTAAACTGCATGGGCAGGATTTTCAAAAGTTCGTAAATGATAACTGCAGTGTTAATGAACAAATTGGTATGTAGCATTGATTTTGGCTATTTCAAGAGGTTGTTATGCCTATCTCATTATTAAAAACAAGAAAGTGAATGTCCTAGAGTGGCCCAGTCAAAGCCCAGACTTGAATCCGATTGAGAATCTGTGGCAAGACTTGAAGATTGCTGTCCACCAACTATCCCCCATCCAACTTGACAGAGCTTGAACAATTTTGCCAAGAAGAATGGGCAAATATTGCAGGATCCAGATGTGCAAACCTGGTAGAGACTTACCCCAAAAGACACACAGCTGTAATTGCTGCCAAAGGTGGTTCTACCAAGTATTGACTCAGGGGGGTGAATACTTATCTAACCAAGACAGTTCAGTTTTTTTTTTTTATTTTTCATTAACTGTTGTTTCACAATAAAAATTCTCTTGCCACTTCAAAGTGTTGACTAGGTTGTGTAAATCAAAGGAAAAAAAATCCAATTTAAATGCTTCAAGATTTCAGGTTGTAACACAACAAACTGTGAAAACATCCAAGGGGGGGGGGTGAATACTTCCTATAGGCCCTGTATAACCACATCTTTCATGAGGGCTCAGTTTGCCAGCAGGGAGGTCTTGACAGACATGCCTAAGCCCTGTCATTTGCAATGATGTTGTGGGACAGTCTCACAGGGCTCTCTCGTTCTGTTACTGGACCTAGCTGTCTTTCAGCACCGATTCAGCTGCCAAGCACCAGTGAAGCGCTTGGCATTTATTCCAGCTGGGTGGCCAGCCTCCAAACCAGGGGACTTCATTTCACTTCCCAGACAAAAAAGTAATCCTGGCATTCCGGCTCCAGTGAATGCTGTCTGATAAAACTTGGCATGCAAAAACGGGGCGTGCTTTTTAAAATGTGTTAACTTAAAAAAAAAAAAAGCCTTCTCGGCTCTCCTGCACTTTCAAACTTGCACTTTATAATGAGAAAGAATCTGTTGCAAGGCTTCTGCATGATGCCTATCTTGCAAGACTACTGAGTGATGCATCTATTGAAAGGCTACTACATAATGCCAGACTACTCACATGTTCATATTTACAGTGGACTGTGAGATTCTTATGCTGAAGTCTAGTATGTCTTGCACTGCACTTGTCGAGACCCAGGGTTCCAACCCAACCCTATCTGGTAGCCAGCTGTTGAATTGAAACAACCAGGGCTGCTGGATACACAGAGCTGGCTTCCTCTTAATGAATCAGACTGAATGTTTCAGGCTTCTCCTCCCAGCCCTTTAGAAATAAACAGGAATATCTTCACGGCTCTCCAGTGCTTTAGGTGAAGAGGCATACTTTATCTCTGCTCCACACCTTTCTAAAACTCTTTTAATTCACAGTGTTACCCTGCATGTTTAGCAGAATATCAAGGACAGGAAGCCTTGTTAAATCTGTTCCTATGTGCTACTGCCTACTCTGGTATTCTCTACTTTAGTCCTGAAGATTGCTATTCCCCAGCACAATATCCTCAACACTTTCTGTGATCTTACTCAATCACAGACAATCCCTCATCTACCCATCTGTCCGTGGTGGTGAGGGTGGACAGTCTTGAAGAGAAGGTTAGGTATGTCATACACCTTCCTGCAGCCTGCTCAGCCTCCAGAGCTGTCCAATAAAACTTGACCCCAAGCTCATTTGTCTGGCAGAGCAGAGTTAATATACCACGAGAATGCATGGAAGAACAAAACCGCTCCATCAAGCTCAGTGCAGCAACAGCAGCTACCCTCTCCAGAGCAGCCCTGCTGGTTCAGGGAGTGATTGAACACAACGCCTCCTGTCGCTCCCCACTGGCATTCAGCGCTGCTTCCTCAGGATTGAGGATCGTTTTAGTTGCTGTTCGTGTCATAACAAATAGAGAGAGCTGTTCTAATCTCTCTTCAACAGCGGCCACTCAGCAGGGTGAGTAGCCAATCCATCATCCCGGCTCTCTTGGCTGAAGGTCTCTAGCAGTGCGGACAGACAAGGCTTGTAATTTCATTCCCAGCCAGCCCAGACTCTGCGACTCGGAGCAGCCGGCAGCCCCTCCCCCTCTACTGGGTGTATCGGGTCCCGTTCTGCATTCATCTTCTCTCCTGTACACAGATCACTACAACGATACACCCCCTGATACACACACACACAGCTCCCTGCACCCTGATACAAGCACACATACAGCTCCCTGCACCCCAATACACCCCCTGATACACACTGCTCCCTGCCCCCCGATACACACACAGCTCCCTGCACCCGGATACACACACACACAGCTCACTGCACCCCGATACATCCCCGATACACACAGCTCCCTGCACCCCCGATACACACACAGCTCCCTGCACCCTGATATACACACACAGCTCCCTGCACCCCGATACACCCCCTGATACACACAGCTCCCTGCACCCCGATACACACACAGCTCCCTGCACCCTGATATACACACACAGCTCCTTGCACCCCGATACACCCCCTGATACACACATAGCTCCCTGCACCCCTAATACACACACACAGCTCCCTGCACCCCGATACACACACAGCTCCCTGCACCCTGATATACACACACAGCTCCCTGCACCCCGATACACCCCCTTGATACACACACAGCTCCCTGCCCCCCGATACACACACAGCTCCCTGCACCCGGATACACACACACAGCTCCCTGCACCCCTGATACACACACAGATCACTGCACACCTGATACACACACAGATCACTGCACCCCCGATACACACACACAGCTCCCTGCACCCTGATACACACACACAGATCACTGCACCCCTGATACACACACACAGCTCCCTGCACCCCGATACACCCACACAGCTCCCTGCACCCCGATACACCCACACAGCTCCCTGCACCCGGATACACACACACACAGCTCACTGCACCCCGATACACCCCCGATACACACAGCTCCCTGCACCCCCGATACACACACAGCTCCCTGCACCCTGATATACACACACAGCTCCCTGCACCCCGATACACCCCCTGATACACACAGCTCCCTGCACCCCGATACACACACAGCTCCCTGCACCCTGATATACACACACAGCTCCCTGCACCCCGATACACCCCCTGATACACACATAGCTCCCTGCACCCCTAATACACACACACAGCTCCCTGCACCCCGATACACACACAGCTCCCTGCACCCTGATATACACACACAGCTCCCTGCACCCCGATACACCCCCTTGATACACACACAGCTCCCTGCCCCCCGATACACACACAGCTCCCTGCACCCGGATACACACACACAGCTCCCTGCACCCCTGATACACCCACAGCTCCCTGCACCCTGATATACACACACAGCTCCCTGCACCCCGATACACCCACTGATACACACATAGCTCCCTGCACCCCTAATACACACACACAGCTCCCTGCACCCCGATACACACACAGCTCCCTGCACCTCGATACACCCCCTTGATACACACACAGCTCCCTGCACCCCTGATACACACACAGATCACTGCACACCTGATACACACACAGATCACTGCACCCCTGATACACACACACAGCTCCCTGCACTGAGATACACCCACACAGCTCCCTGCACCCCGATACACCCACACAGCTCCCTGCACCCCGATACACACACACAGCTTCCTGCACCCCGATACACACACTGCTCCCTGCCCCCCGATACACACACAGCTCCCTGCACCCGGATACACCCCCTGATACACACAGCTCCCTGCACCCCGATACACACACAGCTCCCTGCACCCGGATACACACACAGCTCCCTGCACCCCGATACACACATAGCTCCCTGCACCCCGATACACCCTCTGATACACACAGCTCCCTGCACCCCGATACACACACAGCTCCCTGCACCCTGATATACACACACAGCTCCCTGCACCCCGATACACCCCCTGATACACACACAGCTCCCTGCACCCCTAATACACACACAGCTCCCTGCACCCCTGATACACACACAGAGCACTGCACACCTGATACACACACAGATCACTGCACCCCCGATACACACACACAGCTCCCTGCACCCCGATACACACACACACAGCTCCCTGCACCCCGATACACCCACTGATACACACATAGCTCCCTGCACCCCTGATACACACACACAGCTCCCTGCACCCCAATACACACACAGATCACTGCACCCTTGATACACACACAGCTCCCTGCACCCCTAATACACACACACAGCTCCCTGCACCCCTGATACACACACAGATCACTGCACACCTGATACACACACAGCTCCCTGCACCCCTAATACACACACACAGCTCCCTGCAACCCTGATACACACACAGATCACTGCACACCTGATACACACACAGATTACTGCACCCCTGATACACACACACAGCTCCCTACACCCTGATACACACACACACACACACACAGCTCCCTGCACCCCGATACACCCCCTGATACACACAGTTCCCTGCACCCCGATACACACACAGCTCCCTGCACCCTGATAGCTCCCTGCACCCCGATACACACACACAGATCACTGCACCGCTGATACACACACACAGATCACTGTCAGTACATGCAGGTAAACACACACATAGATAGTTAGTAAAGATGGAAGGAAGCCCAACAGACAGACAGACAGACAGACATGTTTATCTTGTCCACGATACTTTATTCATTTATTTTGATGTCAACTGGATCTTTTAACCAGAAGGGGTTACTATATAGTTTCAACTAAGTGTGTATTCTTTTGGCCCTGGGGAACTGCCCTCGAAAGAGGAGGCTCAACAGCGTCCCAGACCCCAGGGCAGGGTGGTGACAGGCCCCCAGAGGGAAGCCCCAGCAGCCCATGTGGTGGAGAGGAGGAGCGCATATCAAAGGTAAGGCACTTCCTAGGGGAAGCTAATTGAGCCGTTACTCTTCCTCCTGCACTGTGCCAAGGCTTTGAGTGATTCGCTCCAGGACTGTGGCCTCTGAAAGCATTAATAAAATACTCCGTCTCTGTGCATTAAACAGCTGCTGTTACACAGGGGGGTTAAAGCAGTTACTAATGTGGAAACAGGATAAGAGACAGCTTTAACCTGAAAGATGAGACAAGCGTAGAGCAAAGGAACTCGGAGGTTCCTGTTACAGAATGGAACTGCAAGACAGACAATATCGGTGGGAATGATTATTTTAACTTATCTTCCCAAGACTGCCCCTTCCACACATGCCCGGGAGGTGCACAGGGGATTCCCTTCTCTTCTCTAGATTGACAGTGGGGCACATTAGTTTGATTCGATCCAAGACTGTCAACTGCCAGATTACTAAGGGTTGCACTGTTGCATTATAAATAAACAAAATGCCCATCTGCTTTTGTCTGGCATCACCCCCTCAAATCATTAGTGCTGCCAGATTAGGAAACCAATCATGGGTATTGTACAGAACTGCAGCCATGTCCCGCCAAAGCTGTCAAACACATGTATTTTTCATATTGATTTGAGGATATTTCTGCTGGATTCGTCCCCAGTGATGCAAAATGTTGCCCGATCCCCGTTAACGGGTGCAGGGGAACAGAAGACTTGTAAGTTATCACAAAGGATTTTGTCAGGAGTAATTGTATTCATTGCATGCATGGGGTTTTCTAAGTAAGAAAGAGCAGACTTTGTAAAGCATTCCTCTGCTTGCTGTTCAGCTGAAGTGATCTGGTACGACCAACAGGCAGCAGAGCAGCCGTTCAGCTCAGTAAAGCTGTTGTGAGATATTCACCGTTAATTCAGTTTCATTCAGAACAGCAGTGAGCACGGAAGGAAGCGCTGGGTTCAGGGTTAAAAGATTCTCATTTCTCACCTGCGTGTCCTATGGTGACCTTGCGAACACAGAACCCTTTTACTGGTTAATGAAACCTCCCAGTCTGCTCCTTTCCCAGTCACCCAGGGATCTCAAAACTTGAGCGATCACCAAGGATCTGCTTACCTGCCCCGGCGACAATGGCAGCACTCTCCATGCGCTCTGAGCTGGAAACATGGCTCCAGCTCCCTTTAATCCCCCTGAAGAGCCTCATTGTGCCAGCTCTGCTCCCCAGCGCATTCACCACACAGAGACCCTGACTGTTACAGGTGTTTCATTTGAGATTGGTTTATGTCCCGGTATGGGCAGTGCAGGGGCCTCCATTGTCTTGCTCACAGACGTGGTATCAATCTCAGGGTACTGATACTGACTTGATAACACTGATGTGTTCCACGAAAAAAAAAGCTTTAAAATGGGTAACAGCAGAGGAGTAAATCACAGTGATCCTGAGAAAGCCTAATAATGCATGACAAAATCAACTGTAGAGTTACGGTGAGATCGTGATAATGCATTATAAAAAGCCTAGGGAAGCAGTGTAAGAATATGCAAATCAAATTAAAAGTACCAGTTTAGTAAATGTAGACGGTTAGATTAGTAAAGCATGGTGTGAAGGCAGCATGCAGATCTATCGTGATAAACAGAGGGGAGCTTTTCTAAACAATTACAGCTGTCCGTTCAACCTCACCATGTTACAGCAATAACCTGATAACATATTTTCACAAAACAACATGAAACTGTATACTGTAGAAAGATCCAAACGGAGTCCTGAATCCTACTGAAGAGCCGCTGGTTCTGAATGGGTCTGATTTACTGGTTTACGATCGTCATGCTAATGAAGCCCAGCGTGTAAACAGACCTCAGTGAGTGGGGATTATTAGAATCTGGAAGCTAGCCTGGCCCATGCTATGTAGGTTTCTCTGCTTTTACAAGCACAGCGTATGCTGCAGTCGTATAGTGCTGGGAAAGCTGCCCCCTATCTATATCAACATCTGATCAGTTGATTGCTGTCTATTACCCAGCCCATAGTGCAAGGCTGTTAGAAAGTGAATCCTGAGGCATTGATCTGACTCCAAACCTACTGCTACTGGCGTGCCTGCCTCGTATGAACTTACAGGCACTGTGCAAGGAGGCTGCATCTACAAAGCCTGGAGTTTAAACAAACCTACTGCTACTGGCATGCCTGCCTCGTATGAACTACAGGCACAGTGCAAGGAGGCTGCATCCACAAAGCCTGGGGTTTAAACAGCAATATGAACTTACAGGCACTGTGCAAGGAGGCTGCATCTACAAAGCCCGGAGTTTAAACAAAACTACTGCTACTGGCATGCCTGCCTCGTATGAACTTACAGGCACTGTGCAAGGAGGCTGCATCCATAAAGCCTGGAGTTTAAGGCTACTGGCATGCCTGCCTCGTATGAACTTACAGGCACTGTGCAAGGAGTGCCCGGAGTTTAAACAGCAATTTAAACTGAGTTTGGCTCAAATTGGAAGCACATTTTTAACACTGATTCCAAATTGTACTATAAATGAAAACACATGAACCTCAGTCCATGGTTTCTCTGTGATATTGTATCTATTGTGTTTGCACAGTGCAGGGGATCTGGAAGCGATTTGTCGATTAGCACGTAGTCATTTTAATCACTTTTGTTTTGGAGAGCATGTAGTCTGTCAGTCAGAAATGCTTCTTTTTGACTCCCTCGACACAAATCACATTACTGTTTGGAAACCCACAATGATCCCTGTTGTTGCTTGGATCACCAATAGTCCAGGATGGACACTTCAGTGGAGCTGCGAGTACCAGGAATGAGACTGGAGGGAGGTCCCGGTGCATATTTGATGAGACGGGAGGGAGGTCCCGGTGCATATTTGATGAGACGGGAGGGAGGTCCCGGTGCATATTTGATGAGACGGGAGGGAGGTGCCGGTGCATATTTGATGAGACGGGAGGGAGGTCCCGGTTCATATTTGATGAGACGGGAGGGAGGTCCCGGTGCATATTTGATGAGACGGGAGGGAGGTCCCGGTGCATATTTGATGAGACGGGAGGGAGGTCCAGTGCATATTTGGACAGTGTTATGTGTAAGATTCCTGCATGGAGTACAGAGATGTGTCTCAGGGGCTCTTGTGATGAGCCTGTTTGAAATGTCACCTCTCGTTGTGTCCTGACTGCACTCTGGGGAGCTGCTGTATTGAAGAGTAATTCTCTTTGAAAGATCTGGATCAATCACATGATAAGCATTTAGGCCACAGTGCACACAACAATACTTACAGCATTATACATGAAACAAAACTCTGTGATTCATTCTGACTATAACTAAACAGTGGAGCAAATGCTGCACTAAAGCAAAAAAAAAACTTGTCTAGTTTAAGATTTATATGAAAAACAAATACATTTGTTTAAAAGAAAACCCTGTGATATTTACTTTTTAAACCATTTACAATTATATTAATAACATCTAAAAGCAGAATGTTTTTATTTATTTTTTTGTAAGTAACTGATGCTTTATGTTCATTCCTGTATAATGACGCTGGTGTTGTGATGCAACTACAGCATTTATAACTAACATTTCATTATATCAATAACAAGGGTCTCTTACTAAAGTGGGAATTAAACAACTATTGGAGAGAGGAAACATAAGGAATGCCAAATAAACTGATATTAATTGTGGTGGTCCCCGTGGTAGTCTTTGGTTTGTAAAGGGATCCACTGCTGTAGTGCCTGCAGCATGTGGCAGTGAATGGGTTAACATTGCTGTGGCCCCACAGTGTAAATCCACAAAGAGAGGCCCCACTCCTGCTCTCATGGGGGTCGAGACACCCCACTACCACTCTCAGGGGGTCGAGACACCCCACTAGCGCTCTCAGGGGGGATGAGACACCCCACTACCGCTCTCAGGAGGGATGAGACACCCCACTACCGCTCTCAGGAGGGATGAGACACCCCACTAGCGCTCTCAGGGGGGATGAGACACCCCACTACCGCTCTCAGGGGGGATGAGACACCCCACTACCGCTCTCAGGAGGGATGAGACACCCCACTACCGCTCTCAGGAGGGATGAGACACCCCACTAGCGCTCTCAGGAGGGATGAGACACCCCACTAGTGCTCTCAGGGGGGATGAGACACCCCACTACCGCTCTCAGGGGGGATGAGACACCCCACTACCGCTCTCAGGGGGGATGAGACACCCCACTACTGCTCTCAGGAGGGATGAGACACCCCACTACCGCTCTCAGGAGGGATGAGACACCCAACTACCGCTCTCAGTAAACCTTAGGCTTATACATGTGGTGGGTTTACTCACTGGTTTAACCCGAACCCAGTCATCCTGTTAATCCTTAAACAAACCTTCTCCCCCCAAACATCCACACATCCTTCCTCCCTCCAGCCCCCAGCCTTGTATTCACTGTTTACTCTAATTTAGCCAGGCAGGATATTAGATTAACCTTAACTGGTGGAGTCAAGAGACTAATCCAGTTTGCCCAGGTTTGCACATTAGAAGGAGGAATTGGGATCAGGCACACAGGAGCTGCCCTTTCCCATGGCTGTAGTGTTCCAGGAACCAGCTCAGATAACAAAACTGGAATCCATTCCCATTGTCAGCTTCCACAGGCCTTGCTGCACATTGGAAAGGTATCGCACTCACACGCTAACCTCCACCTACATTCACACACATTGGAAAGGAATCACATTCACATGCTAACCTCCACCAAAACCTTAGGCTTATACATGTGAACATATTTCCCACTTCCAAAAGCAAATCTGTTTGGCATGACATCAGCCCATCAAACCCCTGTGTGGAACAGCAGTTAGACAATGTGTTAAAATATCACAGATCTTCATTAATAAGAAGTCCTGCCCATGTGCATTGCTTTAGCCACCGATTCCATTGAGATGGGTTGAAAATACCTTCAGGTATTCAGAAACACATGCATATGGATTAAACATGCACTCACACGCACTGATTAAACATGCACTCACAGACAATGATTAAACATGCACTCACACGCACTGATTAAACATGCACTCACAGACACTGATTAAACATGCACTCACACGCTCTGATTAAACATGCACTCACACACACTGATTAAACAGGCACTCACACACATGGATTAAACATGCACTCACACACATGGATTAAACAGGCACTCACACGCACTGATTAACCAGGCACTCACACACACTGATTAAACATGCACTCACACACACTGATTAAACATGCACTTACACACAGATTAAACATGCACTCATTAAACATGCACTCACATGCACTGATTAAACATGCACTCACACACACTGATTAAACATGCACTTACACACACTGATTAAACATGCACTCATTAAACATGCACTCACATGCACTGATTAAACATGCACTCACACACACTGATTAAACATGCACTTACACACACTGATTAAACATGCACTCACATGCACTGATTAAACATGCACTCACACACACTGATTAAACATGCACTTACACACACTGATTAAACATGCACTTACACACACTGATTAAACATGCACTCACACACACACTGATTAAACATGCACTCACACACACTGATTAAACATGCACTTACACACACTGATTAAACATGCACTCACATGCACTGATTAAACATGCACTCACACACACTGATTAAACATGCACTTACACACACTGATTAAACATGCACTTACACACACTGATTAAACATGCACTCACACACACTGATTAAACATGCACTCACACACACTGATTAACTCACACAAACACTCACAAGGGCTTTTATTTCCCATACTTTTAGGGTCCCAGTATTCGACCCTTTCCCCCTACCAAATACATAAGAGCATCACTTCTCATTTACCAAGTTTACCACAGCATTTTTGATGGTATTTTTGCATTGTATTTCTGCAGTTTTCCCATGCTTTTCCTTTGGACATGCATTTATCATAGTTTACCCTGGATTGCATGTTTATTACAGTAATATGCTTTACCATATACCTCACAGTTCTTTACAATGCTAAGCTATGCTTTACCATGCTTTCACTGTGCTTTATTATATTTTACTGTGCTTTTACAATGGAATACTTTTATAAAGGTATTTCTGCTAGATGTTAAGATTTCCTTTGTGTATTTCCGAAGACAGAATTGGTCAAAAGGTTCTACCCTTGTACTGTACAGAATTGCAAATAAATTCTTATCAGCACACTTTCATTTATATGTGTGAGATATAAAAGGGGAAATAGATGTGTGAGATATAAAAATATCTCAAGTGCACTGTAAGTTACTGAATATCAAATGAATAAATTCACACACAAAAAACAGTTTTTTCACACACACAGCATGGGCAGTGGCGTAGCCAGGGTTTCGTTCCGGGGGAGTGTGGGTGCTGGTGGTGGATTGCCAGGATTTCATTCCGGGGGAGTGTGGGTGCTGGTGGTGGATTGCCAGGATTTCATTCCGGGGGAGTGGGTACTGGTGGTGGATTGCCAGGATTTCATTCCGGGGAAGTGTGGGTGCTGGTGGTGGATTGCCAGGATTTCATTCCGGGGGAGTGTGGGTGCTGGTGGTGGATTGCCAGGATTTCATTCCAAGAGAGTGTGGGTGCTGGTGGTGTATTGCCAGGGTTTCATTCCGGGGAAGTGTGGGTGCTGGTGGTGGATTGCCAAGATTTCGTTCCGGGGGAGTGTGGGTGCTGGTGGTGGATTGCCAGGATTTCATTCCGGGGAGTATGGGTGCTGGTGGTGGATTGCTAGGATTTCATTCCAGGAGAGTGTGGGTGCTGGTGGTGGATTGCCAGGGTTTCATTCCGGGGGAGTGGGGGTGCTGGTGGTGGATTGCCAGGATTTCATTCCGGGGGAGTGTGGGTGCTGGTGGTGGATTGCCAGGATTTCATTCCGGGGGAGTGTGGGTGCTGGTGGTGGATTGCCAGGATTTCATTCTGGGGAGTGTGGGTGCTGGTGGTGGATTGCCAGGGTTTCGTTCCGGGGAGTGTGGGTGCTGGTGGTGGATTGCCAGGATTTCATTCCGGGGGAGTGGGTGCTGGTGGTGGATTGCCAGGATTTCATTCCGGGGAGTGTGGGTGCTGGTGGTGGATTGCCAGGATTTCGTTCCGGGGGAGTGGGTGCTGGTGGTGGATTGCCAGGATTTCGTTCCGGGGGAGTGGGTGCTGGTGGTGGATTGCCAGGATTTCGTTCCGGGGGAGTGGGTGCTGGTGGTGGATTGCCAGGATTTCATTCCGGGGAGTGTGGGTGCTGGTGGTGGATTGCCAGGGTTTCATTCCGGGGGAGTGTGGGTGCTGGTGGTGGATTGCCAGGATTTCGTTCCGGGGGAGTGGGTGCTGGTGGTGGATTGCCAGGATTTCGTTCCGGGGGAGTGGGTGCTGGTGGTGGATTGCCAGGATTTCATTCCGGGGGAGTGGGTGCTGGTGGTGGATTGCCAGGATTTCGTTCCGGGGAGTGTGGGTGCTGGTGGTGGATTGCCAGGGTTTCATTCCGGGGGAGTGTGGGTGCTGGTGGTGGATTGCCAGGATTTCATTCCGGGGGAGTGGGTGCTGGTGGTGGATTGCCAGGATTTCGTTCCGGGGGAGTGGGTGCTGGTGGTGGATTGCCAGGGTTTCATTCCGGGGGAGTGTGGGTGCTGGTGGTGGATTGCCAGGATTTCGTTCCGGGGGAGTGGGTGCTGGTGGTGGATTGCCAGGATTTCGTTCGGGGGGAGTGGGTGCTGGTGGTGGATTGCCAGGATTTCATTCCGGGGGAGTGTGGGTGCTGGTGGTGGATTGCCAGGATTTCATTCCGGGGGAGTGTGGGTGCTGGTGGTGGATTGCCAGGATTTCATTCTGGGGAGTGTGGGTGCTGGTGGTGGATTGCCAGGGTTTCGTTCCGGGGAGTGTGGGTGCTGGTGGTGGATTGCCAGGATTTCATTCCGGGGGAGTGGGTGCTGGTGGTGGATTGCCAGGATTTCATTCCGGGGAGTGTGGGTGCTGGTGGTGGATTGCCAGGATTTCGTTCCGGGGGAGTGGGTGCTGGTGGTGGATTGCCAGGATTTCGTTCCGGGGGAGTGGGTGCTGGTGGTGGATTGCCAGGATTTCGTTCCGGGGGAGTGGGTGCTGGTGGTGGATTGCCAGGATTTCGTTCCGGGGAGTGTGGGTGCTGGTGGTGGATTGCCAGGGTTTCATTCCGGGGGAGTGTGGGTGCTGGTGGTGGATTGCCAGGATTTCGTTCCGGGGGAGTGGGTGCTGGTGGTGGATTGCCAGGATTTCGTTCCGGGGGAGTGGGTGCTGGTGGTGGATTGCCAGGATTTCATTCCGGGGGAGTGGGTGCTGGTGGTGGATTGCCAGGATTTCGTTCCGGGGAGTGTGGGTGCTGGTGGTGGATTGCCAGGGTTTCATTCCGGGGGAGTGTGGGTGCTGGTGGTGGATTGCCAGGATTTCATTCCGGGGGAGTGGGTGCTGGTGGTGGATTGCCAGGATTTCGTTCCGGGGGAGTGGGTGCTGGTGGTGGATTGCCAGGGTTTCATTCCGGGGGAGTGTGGGTGCTGGTGGTGGATTGCCAGGATTTCGTTCCGGGGGAGTGGGTGCTGGTGGTGGATTGCCAGGATTTCGTTCGGGGGGGTGGGGGTGCCAGGAGAACAATACCAAACAGCAGTCATAACTATCTCTCAGCTTCCTTTTCTAAAGGTGTTTCAGTCACTTTAAACATGGATCTGTACCCTTTCAGAGAGCCATGCTGGTCACTTTAAACATGGATCTGTACCCTTTCAGAGAGCCATGCTGGTCACTTTAAACATGGATCTGTACCCTTACAGAGGGCCATGCTGGTCACTGTTGACCTGGATATATGAGGTGGGCAGGAAATCTGACTTCCCCTTTTAGATAAATATTGAAACTATCTTCAGGGCCTAACTCTGGCACACCATGGGAGTGAGGCTGACCTGTTGCACAGGAAGTGGTCATGTACCAAGAAGCAACAGCAGTAAAAACCTTCAAGATCTATAGTGTGGTATTTGAAGGATAATCATTTAAAACAGCAGAAAAGCTGAATAGCCCCAGACCGTATAACCCTAACTGTAACCCAGACCGCATAACCCTAACCCTAACACAGACCTGACCACACCATGCACACCCCACATGGATAGAGTGTGAAGTATATCATCCATCTGCACTCTCTGTGCATGGTGATGAGCCCCAGACCGCACCACACCGTGCACACCCCACATGGATAGAGTGTGAAGTATATCATCCATCTGCACTCTCTGTGCATGGTGATGAATCTGTCTGATATTCACCACCTGCCTGGAATAATCTGCCGTTTGGCAGCACAGGAGTGGAATACATTAGCACGCTGCTGTCTTATTCATTAGTTAGCTACTCGGGTGTTCTTTTCTAATGGTTCTGAGCTCCCAGGTACCTGGTGAACTCGTAACCAGGCAACAAGGTGTTCACTATCTGACAATAACAGCAGCCCCAGGCCCTGCGGTTCAGGCCTCCTGCTGGGAAAGTTTAGTGGACCTTTCAAGAAGTAATTCGACCTGAAGAAGCAAACTTATTTGCTGTCTGAAAACGTTTATTGTGCCAATAATAGGGTTCCCTGGCCTGAGGGTATCCTGGGAAGCAAAAGCCAGCTGGAATAGTGAGGGAAGTTAAGTGGAAGATAATTGATATATAAAGCAAGCTGGTAATTACTGGAGTCAGATCCAGTTAAAGCTAGGAGTGGGGAGAGAGTGGAGAGGGAGTGGAGATGGAGAGAGCGGGAAGGGAGTGGAGAGGGAGGGATCAGAGAGGGAGTGGAGAGGGAGCCGGGAGAGAGGGATCGAGGAGGCAGTGGAGAGGCAGGGACTGGGTAGGGAGCGGGGAGGGAGTGGAGAGGGAGGGATCAGAGAGGGAGTGGAGAGGGAGCGGGGAGGGAGTGGAGAGGGAGGGATCAGAGAGGGAGTGGAGAGGGAGCGAGGAGAGAGGGATCGAGGATGCAGTGGAGAGGCAGGGACTGGGTAGGGAGTGGAGAGGGAGTGGAGAGGGAGGGGGGAGGGAGTGGAGAGGGGGGATCAGAGAGGGAGTGACGAGGGAGCACGGAGGGAGTGGAGAGGGAGCGGGGAGAGAGTGGAGTGGGAGTGGAGAGGGAGTGGAGAGGGAGGAATCAGAGAGGGAGTGGCGAGGGAGCACGGAGGGAGTGGAGAGGGAGCGGGGAGAGAGTGGAGTGGGAGGGAGCAGGGAGGGAGTGGAGTGGGAGTGGAGAGGGAGTGGAGACGGAGCGGGGAGAGAGTGGAGAGGGAGGGAGCAGGGAGGGAATGGAGTGGGAGGGAGTGGAGAGGGAGTGGAGACGGAGCGGGAAGGGAGTGGAGAGGGAGGGAGCAGGGAGGCAGTGGAGAGGGAGGGAGCAGGGAGGGAGTTGAAAGGGAGCGGGGAGGGAGTGGAGTGGGAGTGGAGAGGGAGTGGAGAGGGAGTGGAGACGGAGCGGGGAGAGAGTGGAGAGGGAGGGAGCAGGGAGGGAGTGGAGTGGGAGGGAGTGGAGAGGGAGTGGAGAGGTAGCGGGAAGGGAGTGGAGAGGGAGGAAGCAGGGAGGCAGTGGAGAGGGAGGGAGCAAGGAGGGAGTTGAAAGGGAGCGGGGAGGGAGCAGGGAGGGAGTGGAGTGGGAGGGAATGGGGAGGGAGTGGAGAGGGAGTGGAGAGGGAGCGGGGAGAGAGTGGAGAGGGAGGGAGCAGGGAGGGAGTGGAGTGGGAGGGGTGTATCTATCAGCCCTGGGAATCTCCAACACTTCCAGTTTCTCTTTAAATGTTTTTATACAAGAGGGACATGTTTTAACTGCTGACAGACTAGCAGCTCAGCAATTTTCTGCCTGGTTGCCGCTATGAAGGTGATATTATATATTGATATGCTGACCTCGATGGCAGTGTTTGCTCCACATCACTCATTGTAACCAGCTGTGGGTTGGTTTCCATGTTAAGCTGGGAGAGCAGGGGGTTATCAGCTGGAATATGACACATATTGTTAGTTGGGCTATGGGGAGCTGGTTGTTTGGCTAACCCAGTATGGTTCGCTCTTTTCTCTTGGTTCTCACCTGAATCCTCTATTTGGTAAATTTGGTCCAGTGTATTCATCACTCAGAATTTTTTAGTCTATCTAAAAATGAATACTAATTTTAAATGTTTTATATCTTCCGTAATGCTAAAATAATAAATAAAATTAAGGTAAACAAGGGTTTTTCAAGGGCTTTTTTATAATACATATCTTCGACTCAACTTGGCAGAACGCTACTTCCAGGCTTTAATAGTATCTACATATAAAATGCAAATCTTTTTATGTTTTTGCTGCTGGTGAAGTATGACATGACAAGCAGGAATGTGTGAGGCTTCCCTCTCAACTAGGCCGTGGTCGACTAGGAGCTCACACTGCAGAAACGTTTGCTCCATTAATGTTAACATCCATGTTTGTTTAAGTAGCTCCTGAAATCAGGCTCTTTCAGACTCATGCTGACAGCTTGTGTTCAGGAGCTCGGATGACCTGCCCAAGTTGACAGTCCTTTTATTTGTTTGTGAGCAGTAAGCGGTAAAATGTCTCCTCTTGACCCACTTGGAAGAACAAACAGAGCTGTATTGATCCAGAGCAGCTTGTAGATTTTATCACTGCTCTGCAGAATGTGTCTCAGCGCAGCTGCTTTCATCCCCACTCTGCTGCTCTGTGTCACATGATGACATCGGCACTCTCCTGCGTGGCTGGTATGCTGTCGCTAGGCAACGGGAAAGGGGGCACATAAACACAGGAGTAGGGAATGAGAGAGTTACATTAGCGTCCTGCTGACAGGCCCCGAAGTGAGCCTGTGCAGAGATATTGGAATAATGAAATCCACCTGACAGGTACTGGCCATTGTCTGGGGACAGCTGACCTTCTCCAAAAGAACCTCAACCCACACGCTTCCTGCAGAACCTCCGCCGTGACCCCTTTCTTTAACCGGCACATTGTATCATTGTTTATATACGTATAAATCACCAGGGAAGGCAGCTAAAGAACTATCACAAAGGGAGTTCACAAGAGAGGACAGGGGGAGAATGCAGGGAAGTTTAGATTAAGAAAAGTCAAGAGATTAGTTGATGCATAAAAATATACAGATATATAGAGTTTATGAGAAATAATGGTGAAGCAATTGACATATATACCAAAATCAATTTATAGAGGCTGTAAACCGCTGCATGAAAGCATTTCAATAGAAAACCACATGACTCAGAATCAAGCCACTACGGACCCTTTGTGGGGCTTGTTTATTCAAACTGTACTGTGTCGTGTTACTGCAGGATAACAGAATTTGAAATCCCAGTAAATATTAATGGCACAGAGATTCAATATAATACCACAAGCATAATGGCAAAATCTGATACTTTTACTTCTTCCCTTTTCAACTTAATGACACAAGAGCAGTGTTCAGAGAAAGCAGAAACAGAAACTTTCTATTCATGGTGAAGCCCATGAGAGCAATTATTATTATTATTATTATTATTATTTATTTCTTAGCTGACGCCCTTATCCAGGGCGACTTACAATTGTTACAAGATATCACATTATTTTTACATACAATTCCCCATTTATACAGTTGGGTTTTTACTGGAGCAATCTAGGTAAAGTACCTTGCTCAAGGGTACAGCAGCAGTGTCCCCACTGGGAATTGAACCCACGATCCTCCGGTCAAGAGTCCAGAGCCCTAACCACTACTCCACACTGCTGCAATGTTCAGAGAAAGCAGAAACAGAAACCTTCTATTCATGGTGAAGCAAATGAGAGCAATGTTCAGAGAAAGCAGAAACAGAAACCTTCTATTCATGGTGAAGCCCATGAGAGCAATGTTCAGAGAAAACAGAAACAGAAACCTTCTATTCATGGTGAAGCCCATGAGAGCAGTGTTCAGAGAAAGCAGAAACAGAAACCTTCTATTCATGGTGAAGCCCATGAGAGCAGTGTTCAGAGAAAACAGAAACAGAAACCTTCTATTCATGGTGAAGCCCATGAGAGCAGTGTTCAGAGAAAGCAGAAACAGAAACCTTCTATTCATAGTGAAGCCCATGAGAGCAGTGTTCAGAGAAAGCAGAAACAGAAACCTTCTATTCATAGTGAAGCCCATGAGAGCAGTGTTCAGAGAAAGCAGAAACAGAAACCTTCTATTCATGGTGCAGCCCATGAGAGTAATGTTCAGAGAAAACAGAAACAGAAACCTTCTATTCATGGTGAAGCCCATGAGAGCAGTGTTCAGAGAAAACAGAAACAGAAACCTTCTATTCATGGTGAAGCCCATGAGAGCAGTGTTCAGAGAAAACAGAAACAGAAACCTTCTATTCATGGTGAAGCCCATGAGAGCAATGTTCAGAGAAAGCAGAAACAGAAACCTTCTATTCATGGTGAAGCCCATGAGAGCAGTGTTCAGAGAAAACAGAAACAGAAACCTTCTATTCATGGTGAAGCCCATGAGAGCAGTGTTCAGAGAAAACAGAAACAGAAACCTTCTATTCATGGTGAAGCCCATGAGAGCAATGTTCAGAGAAAGCAGAAATAGAAACCTTCTATTCATGGTGAAGCCCATGAGAGCAGTGTTCAGAGAAAGCAGAAATAGAAACCTTCTATTCATGTTGAAGCCACAGTTCTGACAAGTTATTCATCATACACAGGAATTTGCATAACATTTCAAATGCACACATTTCTATTAGTGATCCACAGTACTATTCACACGCATTTCCATTTGTGATCCACAGTACTATTCAAACGCATTCCTATTTGTGATCCACAGTACTATTCACACGCATTTCTATTTGTGATCCACAGTACTATTAACACGCATTTCTATTTGTGATCCACAGTACTATTCACACGCATTTCTATTTGTGATCCACAGTACTATTCACACGCATTTCTATTTGTGATCCACAGTACTATTCACACGCATTTCTATTTGTGATCCACAGTACTATTCACACGCATTACTATTTGTGATCCACAGTACTATTCACACGCATTTCTGTTTGTGATCCACAGTACTATTCACACACATTTCTATTTGTGATCCACAGTACTATTCACACGCATTTCTATTTGTGATCCACAGTATTATTCAGACACATTTCTGTTTGTGATCCACAGTACTATTCACACGCATTTCCATTTGTGATCCACAGTACTATTCACACGCATTTCTGTTTGTGATCCACAGTACTATTCACACGCATTTCTATTTGTGATCCACAGTATTATTCAGACACATTTCTATTTGTGATCCACAGTACTATTCACACGCATTTCTATTTGTGATCCACAGTACTATTCACACGCATTTCTATTTGTGATCCACAGTACTATTCACACGCATTTCCATTTGTGATCCACAGTACTATTCACACGCATTTCTATTTGTGATCCACAGTACTATTCACACGCATTCTTATTTGTGATCCACAGTACTATTCACACGCATTTCTGTTTGTGATCCACAGTACTATTTACACACATTCCTATTTGTGATTCACAGTACTATTCACACACATTCCTATTTGTGATCCACAGTACTATTCCTTTACTTCCGAGCCTTGCTCTTCTAAAAGGATTAGCTGTCTGCACAGAAAAACACTTTAGTTTTTTTCTGGTTAGCAGCCAAAGTAATCCTTATCCTGGTATCATAAATGTGTTAGGACTTTGTCCTCGGGCACTGGAGATTATAAATAAGAATGAAAACCATTGCAGGGTGTGTGCTGGAGCTCAGTCTCTTTCCAATCTCATTATTATTAAGGCAGTAAATCTCATACTGGTACACTGCTGGCTGTTTGAGTCTGTCACCTGTACACACTGAACTGGAGTGAATACTTAAAGGCTGGATTGTTTTCCCAGTTATCACAGATTTCACAGTTTCCATGAAATGTACCCATTGCTCTGTAATATGTCATTCCCTTTGAAAATTCCCATTTCTGAAAGAATACTGCAAATATACATACTGTATATTGTATTACTTAAAAGATGCAGCAAACTTATTGATGCACTACCTGTCTGTTACACTGCATTTATTCACTGCATTGCTTAGAGCATAGAGCTGCACGATTTCTTTCAAATGTCTTCACTTCACTGGTGAAAATAGAACGTTTTTAAAAGGTGGGCATAAAAAATGAAATATTCTACAATTCAGCATTCACTTTTTTTTCTAGTGAGCATTTAAATATTCAGGAATATTTGTTGTATAATAACTTCAGAGAAATGGATCAATTTCCAATGTGACAACGCTATTGTTCTGCTTTAATAAATTGTTTAATTGTTAAATATCTTGAATAGCTATTTTAGACCATTAAATCTAAGGCATTTTTACTGTGAAACAAACCCAGGCAGTGAATACTTAGTGGAAGTGCTAGCAGGGTTACATGTCGTGTGAAGCTAGTCCTGCACTAAGTGTTTGTCCAGGTTTTGTTCTCTGCAGGTAACGACCTTGCAAACAAGATGCTTTGTCTTGACACTCTTATCTTGTAGTCAAACATGGGAAGGTCTCCTCAGTTTCCTTTATGCACTTTTCAAGTGTCCCGATTGTAATTTAGACACAAACACACACACATACACATGCAAACAAACACACACACACATGCACACACTCACACAGATGCACACATACACAGATTCACACACACACACATGCACACACAGATGCACACAGACACACACACACAGATGCACACACACACACACTCACGCACACACACACAAACACAAACACACACACATGCACACACTCACACAGATGCACACACACAGATGCACACATACACAGATGCATACAGACACACACACACAGATGCACACACACACACACACACAGATGCACACGCACACACACACACACAGCTGCACACACACACACACACGCACGCACATGCACGCACACAGACACACACACACACAGATGCACACACACACAGATGCACACACACACACGCACATGCACGCACACACATACAAACGTAGCAGAGAGAGGCATCATTCTAGTTTATATTTACCATGAAACCAATAATGTCATTAAGTATTTAAGAATAGGAGGAGAATCTGGCTAGACTGGAGTCATTGACATTGCTAATGGCTGGCAGTAAAGCACCTGATTCAAGTTGTTCTGCCTGCCTGGTCTGAAGGTCACATTCACACTGCAGTTTGAGGCTCATAAACTCGCTGGGTGTGACTGAGTTGTGGCGGCTGCCAATGACTGCTTCCTTCTTCCCACCGTCATCAGCCTTTCCTTTGGCATTCACAAATAAGGAGCTGCTTTCATTGGCCCGACCAGGCAGGGAAATAGGGGGACTTCAAGGTGGCCTGATACAGGGAGTGTGTTTTAACTCAGGATTGATGATATAAAACAAAAAGTATTAACACAGACAAAGAGTTCAAAATCAAGTGCACACCAATAGGAAATTAGAAGGAACAAACGAGGGATTCAGGCACAAAAGGAAATTCACATGTGGAGCCTGTTACTGTAAGTGAAGCACACAGAAGAGCAGAGAGAGCAGAACGGTCAGTATGGAGACAGACCCAGAAGGGCATCAGTGATTCCAAGGCTGAGCAGTGCTTGTGTGAACAATGCAGAACTTCCTGGTTCCACGGGGGAGATCCCTGTTGTGATTTGGAAGTGAAGGTCCCACTGTCCCATTGTCAGGGTGCTGCAGTGAGCTGAGTGAAGGTCTCACTGTCAGGGTGCTGCAGTGAGCTGAGTGAAGGTCTCACTGTCAGGGTGCTGCAGTGAGCTGAGTGAAGGTCTCACTGTCTCACTGTCAGGGTGCTGCAGTGAGCTGAGTGAAGGTCTCACTGTCTCACTGTCAGGGTGCTGCAGTGAGCTGAGTGAAGGTCTCACTGTCAGGGTGCTGCAGTGAGCTGAGTGAAGGTCTCACTGTCTCACTGTCAGGGTGCTGCAGTGAGCTGAGTGAAGGTCTCACTGTCAGGGTGCTGCAGTGAGCTGAGTGAAGGTCCCACTGTCTCACTGTCAGGGTGCTGCAGTGAGCTGAGTGAAGGTCTCACTGTCTCGCTGTCAGGGTGCTGCAGTGAGCTGAGTGAAGGTCTCACTGTCTCGCTGTCAGGGTGCTGCAGTGAGCTGAGTGAAGGTCTCACTGTCTCGCTGTCAGGGTGCTGCAGTGAGCTGAGTGAAGGTCTCACTGTCCCATTGTCAGGGTGCTGCAGTGAGGTGAGTGAAGGTCTCACTGTCTCACTGTCAGGGTGCTGCAGTGAGCTGAGTGAAGGTCCCACTGTCCCATTGTCAGGGTGCTGCAGTGAGCTGAGTGAAGGTCTAACTGTCTCACTGTCAGGGTGCTGCAGTGAGCTGAGTGAAGGTCTCACTGTCTCACTGTCAGGGTGCTGCAGTGAGCTGAGTGAAGGTCTCACTGTCTCACTGTCAGGGTGCTGCAGTGAGCTGAGTGAAGGTCTCACTGTCAGGGTGCTGCAGTGAGCTGAGTGAAGGTCTCACTGTCTCACTGTCAGGGTGCTGCAGTGAGCTGAGTGAAGGTCTCACTGTCTCACTGTCAGGGTGCTGCAGTGAGCTGAGTGAAGGTCTCACTGTCAGGGTGCTGCAGTGAGCTGTGAAGGTCTCACTGTCTCACTGTCAGGGTGCAGACATGGGAGACTAGGTGCTGCAATCCGATGAGCTGAAGAACAGGCGCCTTTTCTCTCCCTTATAAATGTTTCCCATAGTAAAACCACAGCAAAATGTATAAAGCACAGTGAAAGCATGGTGAAGCATAGGTAAGCATTGTAAAGAATATCAAGGTATGGTAAGGCATATTCCAAAACATGGTAAAGAGGATAAGCTATGGGAAATGCACAATATAGGCTTAGAAAAGCTGCAAAGATACTGTAGTAAACTTTTTAAAGGGCTGTTTATGAAATAATCCACCCTTGCAGTTTGTGTGTTCAGAATTACGATATAGAACGTTACTTTTACAGGTACAAAACTTTTTCAGGGAACCTCGAGCCAACATCAGAAGTATCTGATAGAAATAACACAGGAAACAGGGCTGTCTTCTAGCTGGGACGGGCTTGATAATCTAGAATCTGCTTATTTAATCTAAAAGCCGCACCCAAGAATAGCAGCGCTTCTTTGCGGACTGGTCTGGGTTTGATTCCTGTCCTCGGACACGCTCTGGATCATTTTTTTTTTAAAACACCAAAAACAGGGAATCACAACATTATACTTTCTGTCCTGTTTAAGAGTTTGAGCACATCCTACAGCTGTCAGGACTGCCCAGTCCCTGACCACCTTCCGGCGCCTCCTCAAGACTCACCTCTTCAGACAGCACCTGTAGAACTCCTCTTTTTTTCCCTCTGGACACTTATCACTCTTCCTTAAATGCGCTTTGCTTGCCCTTATCTGGCCCCTATTTTACTGCATTTAATCCTGTACTTTAGAGTACTGTAATCTGTCAAGTGTTATTTAATCTGTAGTATTTTGTATTTAATTATATCCTGATGTAACTATCATTAACACTGTTATCTGCTGTATTATTGAATTGTATTTTGTCATACTTGTACTTGCTAGAACCAAAGTCATTGTATTTATCTTGCTCTTAATTGTATTATTACTTATACTTTGATTCTTGAAATGTATTTATGTTGACGACTGTAAGTCGCCCTGGATAAGGGCGTCTGCTAAGAAATAAATAAATAATAATAATAATAATAATAATAATAATAATAATAATAATAATAATAATAACATGTGGTGATTGTGTGAATGTTGGACACTGTTTGTGTGCGTGCGTCGTATGTATGTGTGGACACTGTGTGTGTGCGTGTGTACGTGCATGCATGTATGTGGACACTGTGTGTGCATGCGCGCGTGCGTGTATGTATGTGTGAACACTGTGTGTGTGTGTGTGTGTACGTATGTGTGGACACTGTGTGTGTATGTGCATGCATTTATGTGGACAGTTTGTGTGTGTATGCATGTATGTGAACACTGTGTGTGCATGCATGTATGTATGTGTGGACACTGTGTGTGTGTGCGTACGTGTATGTATGTGTGGACACTGTGTGTGCATGCGTGCATGCATGTATGTATGTGTGGACACTGTGTGTGTGCACGTGCGTGCGTGTATGTATGTGTGGACACTGTGTGTGTGTGCGTACGTGTATGTATGTGTGGACACTGTGTGTGCATGCATGCATGTATGTATGTGTGGACACTGTGTGTGTGCACATGCGTGCGTGTATGTATGTGTGGACACTGTGTGTGTGTGTGTGTGTTTGTGTGTGTGTGGGAGGGGGGGTACAGAAGTAAACTATTATCAACTCACCCGTTTCTTCCTCGAGAATACCAGTGCTTAATACAGCATGAGCTTCGTCTTTGGAAAATCATTTGGGGAATGTTTTGGGGTCATCTGGGGTTTTCTTTGCCGATGTTCCAAAGCTCTGTGTTTCACGAGCAGTATGCAATAGGATGCCATCATTCTACAAAAACAGCAGCATTATAAGTAGAACAACCATCTCTACGTATCAGTTAGCTATCCATGAATGGTTTGCAGATCTGTGCAGTGCTGGTGGCTTATCCCTCCCATACCATCTTTGGACTCATCACTCTAGGAAGTTCATACAACAGACAGGTTCATTCATATTTTCAAGGGAATCACATATTTTTGTAATTAAGTTCTTAAAAGGAAAAATCACATATTCTACGCAATAATACGAATGACTAAACCCAGGAGGTTATTGTGTCTGTTCAGTGTCCTTGTGTCTGTGCAATCTTCATCAGGAGCTGTGCTGCTCTGCGTTTAATTCACAGATCTACCTTTATTTGTTAATCTCACTGTTCAGCGTCCTTGTGTCTATGCAATCATCATCAGGAGCTGTGCTGCTCTGCGTTTCATTCACAGATCTACCTTTGTTAATTTCACTGTTCAGTGTCCTTGTGTCTGTGCAATCTTCATCAGGAGCTGTGCTGCTCTGTGTTTCATTCAGATCTACCTTTCTTTGTTAATCTCACTGTTCAGTGTCCTTGTGTCTGTGCAATCTTCATCAGGAGCTGTGCTGCTCTGCGTTTAATCCACAGATCTACCTTTATTTGTTAATCTCACTGTTCAGTGTCCTTGTGTCTGTGCAATCTTCATCAGGAGCTGTGCTGCTCTGCGTTTAATTCACAGATCTACCTTTATTTGTTAATCTCACTGTTCAGCGTCCTTGTGTCTATGCAATCATCATCAGGAGCTGTGCTGCTCTGCGTTTCATTCACAGATCTACCTTTGTTAATCTCACTGTTCAGTGTCCTTGTGTCTGTGCAATCTTCATCAGGAGCTGTGCTGCTCTGCGTTTCATTCACAGATCTACCTTTATTTGTTAATCTCACTGTTCAGTGTCCTTGTGTCTATGCAATCATCATCAGGAGCTGTGCTGCTCTGCGTTTCATTCACAGATCTACCTTTATTTGTTAATCTCACTGTTCAGTGTCCTTGTGTCTGTGCAATCTTCATCAGGAGCTGTGCTGCTCTGCGTTTAATTCACAGATCTGCCTTTCTTTGTTAATCTCACTGTTCAGTGTCCTTGTGTCTGTGCAATCTTCATCAGGAGCTGTGTTGCTCTGCATTTAATTCACAGATCTGCCTTTCTTTGTTAATCTCACCTGTCAAGGAAAAGCTTTGAGTTTCTACAGCTATACAGGGATTCCAGCAGTCAAACCACGGCCACATTCTCAATGGTGTTCTTCAGGCCAGCATGGCTTTCATTTCCCTGGTTTGATCTGCAAGCTGTCAGAGTGCCACAGGGGCTGGGCTGTCTGCACCGAGGATGAAAGAGAGTCCTGCTCCTTTTCAAAGGCATGGCAGCTGGGAAAGGGGAGAGGGGCTGTGCTGATATTCATCTTCATTAACAAGTTATCCTTGATGTATAATATTGGATCCGCTGTTAAATAGAGCATTACCTGCTGAATTCAAACTGCCCTTCACTGCGAACATTCACAAGCTAGAATTTGAGAACTTGCACAAGGGTATGTCCATGTCAATTGGGTGAGGGCTTCTCAAGATATAACTGAAAGACGTATATTCACAATACTAATAAGATGCATGTCCATAACAAGAGATAATGAGCAGTCTAGTCAAGACAGCTTTCCTAAGTAGTGCGGTGTACAGCCAGAATGGATCTTTAAAGCCTACTAGAATACTGTTGTTATTCTTAATGCATATACAATGAATATGAAGTGTTTATTGAAAAGTGTACTGTTTAGGGGGCAGGCTTTGCTTTTCACTAGTGCCCGTATTCGCTCTGCTTGTAAAACAGAACAAAAGAAGCACAATTAAGGAAAGTTTCATGAATAGCAAACTATTCTTAAAAAATATATAATAATAATCAAAGCTTTGTGAATATGGTCCAATACAACTAAGAGTGAAAATATTTACAATAAACACAACTACAGTATTAAGACCCTGACTCCAAACAATGATGAGCACAGGCAGCACCACAGCCCGCCCTACTTCCACGGTTTCTGCAGATCGAAGGGAATCTCTTGCAGCCGATCTTCACGTCTCGGGACAAAATGTGTTCTACCAATGTTAGTGTTTGGCGCCGATAAGTTCCCAATGCCAACGACTAGCATTATCTTGAAAAACAGCCCCAAATTGAGGATGCACAGAAAAACAAAACCGATACCGATCCTGTACACATGGGTGCCTTAGTATTGTGATCACATTTTAATCATGTGTTATCTAACCTGGCCAGAACAGATTAGACCACAACTGCCTTCCTAAAAGTATTTGTTTGATATTTATTTATTTATTTATTTATGGCATTTATATAGCGCTTTTTATACAAAAGTATTGCAAAGCACTGTACAGTATGTAGCAGAAAAAAGAACAAACCTCAGTACATTTGTATAGCATGTCACACATACACCTGCCACAATCAGACCACTTAAATAACAAATTTAAATAACAGTATACACATAATACAAAGGCAGCAATTTTAAAGTTACATTAAAACTCATTAAGCTAAGAAAGCTGTTTTATAAATGTGCGTTTTTAGTCTTGACTTGAAAACTGTAACGGTCCCAGCTTGCCTGATAAACGAAGGCAGAGCATTCCATGATTTAGGAGCTCTACAAGAAAAAGCCCTACCCCCCGTGTTGCTTTTGTTGACCGTAGGATTAACCAACAGCCCCACATCCTGTGATCTCAGAGTGCGGTTTGGAAGATACAGGGTCAGTAACTCCTGCAAATCATTAGATGCTAATCCATTCAGGGCCTTGTAAGTTAACAGCAAAATCTTAAAATCAATTCTATACTGCACAGGGAGCCAGTGTAAGGAGGCCAAAACAGGGATAATATGTTCACTTTTCCTGGTTTTAGTCAGAATTTTAGTGGCGGTATTCTGAACAAGCTGCAAGCAAGATGCGTTTTGGGACACCGGAAAAAAAGTGCATTACAATAATCAATTCTACATGAAACAAAGGCATGCATTAGTCTCTCGGCATCAGATACAGAAATAATTGGTCTAAGTTTGGCTATTTTTGGAATGGTCTATAGTATCAAAGGCAGCACTTAGATCTAGAAGAATTCAAACTGATGGAAAGCCTCAGTCAGAGTTTATCAGCAGATCATTCACAACTCAAACAAGGGCCGTCTCAGTGCTATGTGCAACACGAAAACCAGACTGAAACTTCTCGAATATACCATTAAAAGTTAGAAATTTTGGTAATTGAATTGCAACAACTCTCTCTAGAACCTTATATAAGAATTGTAGGTTGGAGATTGGCCTATAGTTATTGAGGACTTTAGGGTCCAAATTGTGCTTCTTAAGCATAGAATTTACCATAGCTACCTTAAGTGCTGGGGGAACTATACTGGAGGAAAGTGAACCATTTATAATTTTTTAAATGTGGGTATTAATAACACCAAGAACATATTTTAATAGTTTTGTAGGAATAGGATCAAGAAAGCATGTAGTAGCTCTCATATGTTGAACTAGCTCTGTCAGTTCCTGTAAGGTAATCAAAGAAAAAGCCCCCATAGTAGCCTTAATAGGTGTAATTGGTAAAATTGTGCTAGAGTCCTCCTTAATAGAAGAAATGTAAGAAGTCATTGCAGCTGTGAGAGGAGCCAATGTCAAGGGTAGGACTATTACGGGAAGGATTAATGAATTTATCTAGGGTAGCAACAATAAATCTAGGATTATTTTTATTTCTTTCAATTAAATTATAATAATATGATGATCTAGCCAATGCCAGAGCCTTCCTATATTTAACCAGGTGGCCCTTTCATGTGATGTAATGAACGTGCAGTTTAGATTCCTGTCATCTCCGTTCTAGTTTACGACCATCATGTTTCATCTTACGATTTGCATCATTAAACCACGGTGAGCTTTTTTTAAAAGACACTCTCTGAGTTTTGATTGGCGCTAAAGTATTTAAGATACCAGTCAAGGTAGTGTTGTAGGTATTAACCAGCTCATCTACTGATGAGGACTTAGAGAGTGGGAATGAGCTCAAGACATCAGAAAGCTTAACAGCAGTTGAAGAACCCAGGATTTAAATGTACGGTCCAGAGTCTTTGTAGGTACTGGCAGATTCACCTCAAAAAGAATGGCAAGATGATCAGAAATAGTAAAATCTAGGGTTAACAGCTAAACCACGAGAAAATACCAGATCTAAAGCATGGCCACGATTATGCGTAGGACCTTTGACATGCAGGATATAATCTAAGGAATCCAGTAGCCTCAAAAAATCCAAGGAGTTAGAATCAGAATCAATGTCAACATGAAGGTTAAAATCACCCAATAAAAGAATCCTGTCATATTTGACTCAATATAGATAACAGATCCCCAAATTCAGTCAGAAATAGCGGGTTTGACTTAGGTGGTTGATAAATAATTACATAGGAACAAGTAATGAACTGTTTAATGTCAAGGTTAAAACTTCAATTCTAAGTTCACTACGGAAAACAGTAGCAAGTCCACCTCCCTGCCCAGTAGAGCGAGCTTTCTGGAAATAAGAATAGTTAGGTGGAGAAGCCTCAATCAGGGAAACATTGGCATTCGGCCCAAGCCAATTTTCAGTTAAAGAGAGAATATCAATGTTGTAATCCTGAATAAAATCACTAATTATTAGACAGAGGCCTGACATTAAATGAACCTAGGCGTAAATTGGTCCAGTCAAGAGCATGTGATTAAGCAGGGGTAATAGGAATTTGATGAAGGGTACTGTAGCACACACCTCTGTGTTTACTCAGTGGGTAGCAGGAATGGCAGGATACTTTAACCTGAATTTTACATGCCTGTTTAGATTTCCTTCCCTCCCCAGTTCCTAGTTTAAATACCTTGCTAGGTGATGTTCGATGTTATCAGCTAGCCTGCTTGCCCCTGACCTATTTAGGTGCACTCCATCTTTCCTATAATATCTCTCTTTTCCAAAAGCAATCCCAGTTGTTTATAAATCCCAACCCTTCTTGCACACACCAACCTGCCAGCCAAGTATTTACAGCCTTAATTTTACTGAATATGTCATCCCCTCCACCAACAACAGGTAGTAGACCCGAGAGAATAATTCTGCATCCTAACTTTTTCATCTTTCAGAATCTCTGATTTTCTGTTCCTCGTGTCATTTGTGCCAGTGTGTACAATGACCACAGACACAATGACAATGACCACATGTACAATGACCACAGACACAACGACAATGACCACATGTACAATGACCACAGACACAATGACAATGACCACATGTACAATGACCACAGACACAATGACAATGACCACATGTACAATGACCATAGACACAATGACAATGACCACATGTACAATGACCACAGACACAATGACAATGACCACATGTACAATGACCACAGACACAACGACAATGACCACATGTACAATGACCACAGACACAATGACAATGACCACATGTACAATGACCACAGACACAATGACAATGACCACATGTACAATGACCACAGACACAATGACAATGACCACATGTACAATGACCACAGACACAATGACAATGACCACATGTACAATGACCACAGACACAATGACAATGACCACATGTACAATGACCACAGACTTTTTTGTGATTTAATAATCTGTGCACTCTTGATTCAATATCATTTACTTTTGCTCCAGGGAGGCAGGTAACAACCATATTTACGGGATCTTTACAGGTAAAATCATTGTCGACACAGCGTAGAATTGGATCACCTACTAACAACACCTCACCCCTGTGTTCATCCAGCACTAGGTCATTATAGCATAGAATTGAATCATTTACTAACAACACCTCACCCCTGTGTTCATCCAGCACTAGGTCATCATAGCGTAGAATTGAATAATCTACTTACAACACCTCACCCCTGTGTTCTTCCAGCACTAGGTCATCACATTGCAGAATTGAATCATCTACTAACAACACCTCACCCCTGTGTTCATCCAGCACTAGGTCATCATAGCATAGAATTGAATCACCTACTAACACCACCTCACTCACCCCTGTATTCATCCAGCGCTAGGTTGTTATAGCGTAGAACTGAATAACCTACTAACAACACCTCACACCTCTGTTCATCCTGCACTAGGTCATCATAGCGTAGAATTGAATCACCTGCTAACACCTCACCCCTGTGTTCAGCCAGCACTAGGTCATCATAGCATAGAATTGAATCATCTACTAACCACACCTCACCCCTCTGTTCATCCAGCACTAGGTCATCATAGTGTAGAACATAGCGTAGAACTGAATCATCTACTAACAACACCTCAGCCCTGTGCTCATCCAGCAATAGGTCGTCATTGCTCAGTGCTTGGTATCATTGCTCAGTGCTTGGTTTCATTGCTCAGTGCTTAGTATTATTGCTCTGTGCTTGGTTTCATTGCTCAGTGCTTGGTGTCATTGCTCAGTGCTTGGTTTCATTGCTCAGTGCTTGGTTTCATTGCTTGGTGCTTGGTTTCATTGCTCAGTGCTTGGTGTCATTGCTCAGTGCTTGGTGTCATTGCTCAGTGCTTGGTTTCATTGCTCAGTGATTGGTTTCATTGCTCAGTGATTGGTTTCATTGCTCAGTGCTTGGTTTCATTGCTCAGTGCTTGGTGTCATTGCTCAGTGCTTGGTGTCATTGCTCGGTGCTTGGTTTCATTGCTCAGTGATTGGTTTCATTGCTCGGTGCTTGGTTTCATTGCTCGGTGCTTGGTTTCATTGCTCGATGCTTGGTTTCATTGCTCAGTGCTTGGTTTCATTGCTCGGTGCTTGGTTTCATTGCTTGGTGCTTGGTTTCATTGCTTGGTGCTTGGTTTCAGCAGCACCAGCAGCAGCCTCTCGCAGGCTAGCTAGGACAAATACAGATAACCAGCAGCAGCCTCTCACAGGCTAGCTAGGACAAATACAGATAACCAGCAGCAGCCTGTCACAGGCTAGCTAGGACAAATACAGATAACCTGCAGCAGCCTCTCACAGGCTAGCTAGGACAAATACAGATAACCAGCAGCAGCCTCTCACAGGCTAGCTAGGACAAATACAGATAACCAGCAGCAGCCTCTCACAGGCTAGCTAGGACAAATACAGATAACCAGCAGCAGCCTCTCACAGGCTAGCTAGGACAAATACAGATAACCAGCAGCAGCCTCTCACAGGCTAGCTAGGACAAATACAGATAACCAGCAGCAGCCTCTCACAGGCTAGCTAGGACAAATACAGATAACCAGCAGCAGCCTCTCACAGGCTAGCTGGGACAAACAGATAACCAGCAGCAGCCTCTCACAGGCTAGCTAGGACAAATACAGATAACCAGCAGCAGCCTCTCACATGCTAGCTAGGACAAATACAGATAACCAGCAGCAGCCTCTCACAGGCTAGCTAGGACAAATACAGATAACCAACAGCAGCCTCTCACAGGCTAGCTAGGACAAATACAGATAACCAGCAGCAGCCTCTCACAGGCTAGCTAGGACAAATACAGATAACCAGCAGCAGCCTCTCACAGGCTAGTAGGACTGGTGGAGGTCTTAGTAATTGGTGAAGAAAAAAGCGCAGCAATTGATAGATCCAACAACAATTATAAAACAGTACCTGCGCCAATCTGGGCCAATTCAAAAAGGAATGTAGCAACACCCTACCCGATTAAGTACTAGTAATGGAATGCAAGGTAAAATGAATTTACCAATCACAAGGAAAATGAACTGACCAATCACAATAAAAATGAACTGACCAATCACAATAAAAAATGTACTGACCAATCACAATAAAAATGAACTGACCAATCACAATAAAAATGAAATGACCAATCACAATAAAAATGAACTGACCAATCACAATAAAAATGAAATGACCAATCACAATAAAAATGAACTGATCAATCACAATAAAAATGAACTGACCAATCACAGTAAAAAATGAACTGACCAATCACAATAAAAAATGAACTGACCAATCACAATAAAAAATGAACTGACCAATCACAATAGAAATGAACTGACCAATCACAATAAAAAATGAACTGACCAATCACAGTAAAAAATGTACTGACCAATCACAAGGAAAATGAACTGACCAATCACAATAAAAAATGAACTGACCAATCACAATAAAAAATGTACTGACCAATCACAATAAAAATGAACTGACCAATCACAATAAAAATGAACTGACCAATCACAATAAAAATGAACTGACCAATCACAATAAAAATGTACTGATCAATCACAATAAAGCCTCGACGAAAAGCTTCAGTAAATGACAGGGTAAGAGTGACCTCCGTCTGTTCTGGACTCCACATCAGTTCCTCTTAGAACTGAGTTATATAATATATTGCTATACATTCATGTTAAACTGTATTTACAAAAATAACTAAATATAAATAATTATAGGCTACATTATATATATATATATATATGTCTACATTGTGCACTGGTAGATTTTTTTTTTCCGGAAAGGTAGAGTGACATGACAACGCCTTTTTCCCATATGTGTTTTGACATTTTTCCCCAAACCTTAAAGAAATCCTGGTATGCAACGCTGAGCATTCCTTCATTAATTACATAAGCAATTGCAGAATAATAGCGTTCATATATTGTTATTTATTTATTTCGCAGATGCCTTTATCCAAGGCGACTTACAGAGACTAGGGTGTGTGAACTATGCATCAGCTGCAGAGTCACTTACAATTATGTCTCACCCGAAAGACGGAGCACAAGGAGGTGAAGTGACTTGCTCAGGGTCACACAATGAGTCAGTGGCTGAGGTGGGATTTGAAGCGGGGACCTCCTGGTTACAAGCCCTTTTCTTTAACCACTGGACCACACAGCCTCCTTAATATATATATAAGATTACTACACTAAATTAAAAGCATGAAACATGAAGGTCAAAATGACAACATATGTTTATAGCATCTAGTTAAAAGTGGCCACGAATTGGAAAGGGAAGGTGCAGTGGTTGTGCAGCAGTCAGAGGTTTAATGTGAAAACAGTAACATCAATAAAAGCACTATACTCAAATAAGAGCCATATACTATATAGATAGATAGATAGATAGATAGATAGATAGATAGATAGATAGATAGATATGTACAAAACACAGCAGAGAGAATGACACATTAATATAACATAATACATCTACATCTACCACTGTCAGATTAAACAGATTAATAAGTGTAGAATAATAGTATAAAATAAATAAATACATATAAATATAATTGTACAACTACTTTTTAATCTGTGTCCCAGTTCTGAGTTTTAGAAATCCGATCCTCCTGCATAATGGAAAGACCCTGTAGAGTCTCAGCAATGTATTTCTATTGGCTACTCCTGCTAAACTGTAAAAGGGATTGTGACAGCATTACATCTTGCTGCAATGGATAGCTAGCCTACACTGCAGTGGTAGTGAAAAGGCTTCTCTGACCGGACTGCTGCAGTGAAACTCTTTGAAAGGGCGGTTTTATAAACAGCTTCTTCAGAAGTAGGTTAAACTCTTTGAAAGGGCGGCTTTATAAACAGCTTCTTCAGAAGTAGTTAAAACTCTTTCTACGGGCGGTTTATAAACCGTTTCTTCAGAAGTATGTAATTAAAAGGCAATGGACCTTTACAGAACCAGGAAACGTGTCAATTTAAATGACGCTGCAAAGCCGTGGCTGGCTTTAATCCACCACAGTAAATACAATGGATTTGCCTGACAAATGTGGGCTTTGCTTTTCACAGCGGGACGGTAAACGCGTATACACCCTGATAATCCCTCCGTAAGAACAGCCCGCTGTCCATCCCCGCGGCCCGGTTAGCATTAAAAGCTCCCGCAGGTAAGGATTGTGGTGTAAAACTTCAGTCTAAATAAACCAGCGGCTTCCATTAGCTTCTCCTAACAGGCAGTGTTTGCTCCATTGTCAGATAAAATCTCCCAAAAAACGAGGCTCATTGACGCAGCTTAATGGTTATTTGCTTTTATAAAGTCTGGTGATTCCGCCAGCGATGCTCTCCAGGCCGATATGATTCCAACGCAAATTGGCTTTTAGTTTAAACAGACGGGCACCACACGAGTCCCATTGCAGCTGCCCCGCATGCAAGGTCTCCGTGTATAGGGTTACACCCCGGTGTTTTAGTATATATATTTTTTAATAGTTTACACTGTAGGCTAATGTTGATTTTCCTATATATATATATATATATATATATATATATATATATATATATATATATATATATAATATTGTTGTGTCTTATATTCACAAACATTTAAAATAAAAATAAACGATGTATCTTTTAATTTGTCGACATTTTAGTTTTGTTCTGTAGCAGTTTTTTCCCTTTTTGTCCACAATTGGTTTTTCCCTCCTGTTAAATCGGCTGATTACTTTTTAAAAAAAATCATATACAGGGTGAAATGTATTTGAGATTCAGTTTATCGGATTTTAAAATACATTAAGATGTCGGGTTTAAGTGCAAGGTAAATGCATTAGTAAATAACGCACGTTTTGCCATGTGTCAATATTCCTCGAACGGTATTTGAAATGAACTCGTTATCAGTGTAGTAATTGCATGCTAATTCAATACATGCAATTGAAAGAAAATACATGTGCAAGTAGTCTACGTGTTGTTATCATACTAGCTGTCTAATCTGCGCCGGTGTTGAAATGAAAATGATGTAACCCGCAAATATCTTAAACAGCCAGTAGCAAAATCTGCCATTGAACGTGCACAGTGACGGTAGACATTCGAATTGGCATGCAATGATTTACTGGAACCAGCTGCTTGTTTGGGTAGGGCGGGGACCGGCTAAACCCATTCCAATACAGTTTGTTTATTTATTTATTTATTAGCGTGTAATACATGAATTGGATCTCCTGTAACGTGTAGCCAGTGGGACTAATGTTTAGGCTATACAGTGGGGTTAGCCAACTCAGATTCACAGGGCTGTTAACAATACAATTAGTGGAGATCGTATTTTTAGAGCTGGGCAGGGATCTTCCAGACCTGATTGACCGACAGGCCGGGCTCAGCTCGCAGTTAAATTCAATGGGATTTTTAGGAGGTATGGACAGAATAGCCTATTCGTAACACTGCGAGCACAAACAAACGGTACAGAGATAGCGGGCGAATTTAATACTGTTTAAAATACATAAATAAATAAAAATAAAAACACGCGCACAATAACAATGATTAACATCATTTAAGTTATTATATATTTTCGCCCCATGTAACGTAATAATGGTTAATAATTATTGATCCCCTATAATTGACATGGTTCCGCAGTTCTCTCTTAAAAGTTGTGTATAACTTTTAAAAAACATTCCCTTAGGCCTATCTATCAAAATAGTTTTAATACAAATATAAACGGACCTGCTGTAAATCACATCATTCTATTTAAATTGATATAAAACATATAACTGTTTGAATTTATATAACACATATACCTGTGTTTAAATTTATAATGATGATGATGATGACTCCCTGAATAAATAATAATAATAATAATAATAATAATAATAATAATAATAATAATAATAATAATTTTACCCATGGACAAATTGATTGCAGAGTACCATATTATTTCACGTGCAATGTAAAATGTATATAACCAGCTACGGGTGTTAGTAGTAGTAGTCGTAGTAGTATCATTATTATTTTCTGTTGTATTGGTTTTATTTTACCCTGTGTTTATGAGCCGACGCCTCTGTCATTTTCACTTCGCAGTGAAAGTGTGCGAAGGCCGTAATTCACGTCTATCATTAAGTAAAGACGTTTGAGCTCCGGGAGCTCGATGGATGGTTATTCAACCACTGCAGTACCACGAGGACCCTGGAGTGAGTCACATTTCTATCCCTGACACACATTTACATTTCGGAGGGTCCCATTACTACCACGACTGCGGAGTGAGTCACATTTCTATCCCTGACACACATTTACATTTCGGAGGGTTCCATTTCAGGGTTTTATTTTTTTCCTCACAACACCTCTTCAGGGTTTTAAAAACGTGTTTATTTGAGAAACATTAGCAGTGCCCATATAGCCAACACTTTCATAGGCTCTATGTAAAAGTGTTAATAAAAGTTTTATTTTTTATTACAGATGTATTAATCGGGCATATGCAATGCGCATATTCATCAAAGTAATATATTACAGATACCTATCTGTAACAAATACTTATATTTAAGGCTATTTAAAACAACTGTTATTACAATACAAATAGATATAAATAACTAACAGTAAATATAGCACAGCATGCTAATGGTTTCTTACTCACCTTTTGAACCGTTATGCGATGAAGCAGAAAGTAAAATACAATAATACAATATCACTCAATGCGCTTACAACATTATATATATATATATATACAATATCACTCAATGCCCTTACAACATTATATATATATATATATATACAATATCACTCAATGCCCTTACAACATTACATATATATACATATCTATATATATATATATATATATATATATATATATATATATATATATATATATATATATATATATATATATATACAATATCACTCAATGCCCTTACAACATTACATATATATATATATATATATATATATATATATATATATATATATATATATATATATACAATATCACTCAATGCCCTTACAACATTACATATATATATATATACAATATCACTCAATGCCCTTACAACATTATATATATATATATATATATATATATATATAATATCACTCAATGCCCTTACAACATTATATATATATATATATACAATATCACTCAATGCCCTTACAACATTATATATATATATATATACAATATCACTCAATGCCCTTACAACATTATATATATACATACATATATATATATATATATACAATATCACTCAATGCCCTTACAACATTATATATATATATATATATATACAATATCACTCAATGCCCTTACAACATTATATATATATATATACAATATCACTCAATGCCCTTACAACATTATATATATATATATATACAATATCACTCAATGCGCTTACAACATTATAATATATATATATATATATATATATATATATATATATATATATATATACAATATCACTCAATGCCCTTACAACATTATATATATATATATATATACATATATATATATATATATATATATATATATATACACACACACACACACACACACACACACACACACACACACACACACATATATAACAGTTATTTTAAATTATGTCTTTGTTTTAATTGTTTTTTGTGTTTGTTGATTAGAATGTATTGTAATAATGCCTTGATTTGGAGAACATAGGCTATCAATTAATTCAGTAAAATAGTTTATATGTGTGTGTGTGTGTGTGTGTTGTGTGTGTATTTCATTCCATTAACACACAATTATTTTCATTTGAATTCATCGTTTTCAGTTCAATTCAAATCGTGTAAGAGCTTCCCGCACAATGAAGTTATATATTCATCGAAACAGAAAGAGCTGCTGATCATTCGTTTTTCTTTCATTTAATTTCCCTTTTCTCTTTACATAATTACAGTATTTTTGTACTTTTGTGTATTTGCTCTTCTTTTTTAAAAAAGAAAATAAAAGACGAAGAAAGAAACGACTATAGCTCGGGGCTGTATAGTTATTAAAACCAGTCAAATCCTGGGAGTCTTCTGCGGCACGAGAAACGACGGAGTCCTCATTATTCGGGTTTAACTATAAGCAACCCTAAAGCTACAATAGATCCAATTCACAAAGCTGCTCTTTATTCCTCAGAATGACCATTACAATACATACAATGTAAACGGTGTCCCGTCATGCGCTCGTTAACTGATGCACGCACTGTAATGGAAAATAGTCTCTTAGCATCACACTGGCGCATGACTGTATACTACCCGACCTACAGTGCGCTTGGTTGCATGATAACTCATTAGCGTTATAGAAACCTAATAAACAGACACGCTTCCTGTGTGAATCTAATGAATCTACTGATTAATGGGAATAGCACAGTTTGTAAAATTGTTTGTAAAATTGCACTCTCGAGTGCGAATCAACGTCGACGCGCTGCTGTCCAGAAGGTGACGCTGTCTCTTGTCTCGCAGACATTTAGAAGCCTCTCTGCACGTACTCAGAATTCATGCTGACTGGAGCCTTTCAGTGGCAATAAACTATCCCGCAAAGTGACCGCGCCTGCCAAGTATGAAAGCAATGTGCTGGATCCTCGCGGCCTGTCTTGCAGCCGGTGTTTAGTGACCAGTTAGGCCTATATTAAGTGTTAAAGAAGCCATTGAGTCTTGTATATATGATTTATTGATAGCATTTTGACAACTCCAGATTCCTAACGTCTTCGGAATTTTACATGTAAAATAAATAGGATATTTCTCCACCCTCTGTGCTGGGTGCTGTGTGTGCTGTGTGTGCTGTGTGTGCTGTGTGTACTGTGTGCTGTGTGTGCTGTGTGTGCTGTGTGTGCTGTGTGTACTGTGTGTGCTGGGTGCTGTGTGTGCTGGGTGTGCTGTGTGTGATGTGTGTGCTGTGTGTGCTGGGTGTACTGTGTGTTCTGTGTGTGCTGTGTGTGCTGTGTGTGCTAAGTGTGCTGGGTGTGCTGTGTGTTGTGTGTGCTGTGTGTACTGTGTGTGCTGTGTGTACTGTGTGTGCTGGGTGTACTGTGTGTGCTGTGTGTGCTGTGTGTTCTGTGTGTGATGTGTGTGCCGTGTGTACTGTGTGTGTTGTGTGTGCTGTGTGTGCTGTGTGTACTGTGTGCTGTGTGTGCTGTGTGTGCTGTGTGTACTGTGTACTGTGTGTGCTGTGTGTGCTGGGTGCTGTGTGTGCTGGGTGCTGTGTGTACTGTGTACTGTGTGTACTGTGTACTGTGTGTACTGTGTACTGTGTGTGCTGGGTGCTGTGTGTGCTGTGTGTGCTGGGTGCTGTGTGTGCTGTATATGCTGTGTGTACTGTGTACTGTGTGTGCTGTGTGTACTGTGTACTGTGTGTGCTGTGTGTGCTGTGTGTGCTGGGTGCTGTGTGTGCTGTATATGCTGTGTGTACTGTGTACTGTGTGTGCTGTGTGCTGTGTGTGCTGTGTGTTCTGTGTGCTGGGTGTGCTGTGTGTTCTGTGTGTGCACTAACACCGCACTCTGTGCATCAAGCCTGCTGCTCAGTGACTGGAAATGCGCTTCATACTGTCCACAATCCAAAAAAGACTATACACACTGCTCTAGTATGGTCTATTGAGGGTCACATTTAAATGTAAAATATACATATGTAGAAAATACTCATTTAAAATAATACTAATAACACTAATAATAGTATAAATACTACTACCACTACTACTACTACCACTACTACTACTACTACTACTACTACTACTAATAATAATAATAATAATAATAATAATAATAATAATAATAATAATAATAATAATAATAATAATTCAGAGTCTATAGAGAACCTTATGTCTATTTGTTTTAAAATTGCTGTCTGTCGTGGATCAGTTGTGGGGGGTGGGGGGGGGGGGGGGGGGCTATTAATAGGCCTGCGCACGGACGCCCCTCTAATTACGGTCCCCAAGCAGCCCCTGGCTTTGATTTCTACAGTGTAATGTTTATTACGCTAAATTACTCGGCGCTTTAATGATCCCTACTTAGCTGGTGTTGTGCGTGCCATTATGAACTCCCCTGCTGTATCGCAGCCTCCCCCCGCTCCGCAGCGCTTTTCATTGCTTTGCCCCGCTGTCCCCGCTTTGTTTACACAGTTTTCAGGCTGATTGTATTTGTTAATTAGTTGCTAACGGCGCTGTAATGTGGGTTTGATGGATAACCAGTCATTGGCATTCAGCCCTGCAATTCATTCAGCAGGCACGGGGCTCCCCCACGCAGGGGCCGTGATCGGCGGATCCGCACGCTGAGGGGCTGGAGCGAGGTCTTCAGCCTGGCTTGAGAACCGATAGACGCCGTGTTCCGGAGCCTGCCCGCCTCCTAATAAAACTACCGGGCATGTTTACTAAGCTGGCAGAATACGTTTTTTTTTGTATGTTTGTGATTGTGAACAAACCCAGAAAGAACACAGTCGCACATGTTAACTTGCAAGTTATTTGAGTTAGCATTGCTAGTTGTGTATTTCTAAATAAGCAATAACTATATGCTTCCAAAGTAAACCTTTCCTTTTTACAAGTAATGCACAGGCTTAGGGTTATTAAAAAAAAAAAAAAAGAAAAACACATTACATTTTACATTGCAGTGATTAACAAAATACATTTGCACATAGTACCAAAACAAATCCATGAATGCACACTGTTGTACTACATTTCTCTATATGTGTGTTTCCAACAGGCTGAGTATGTTATTTGATGAGTAATTATTTGTATTGTTTATTAAATAAACTCACTTGTTATTAAACGTTTGTGTATCAATAGTTTATGGGCAGTGTATTTACAAAGCAATTTCTATTTATGAACAATTATTTAATTTGCAAAATAAAATATATCAGATAATGGTCCTGCTAATAAAAACATCGAAAACAAAGAGAAGGAGCAATGTGGATGCTGTTCTTGTGCTATGTGTGATTCTTGTAATAAATGGTGTTGTAAATGGATTCTGTATTTAAAATATAGAAGTCACAGTGCTGGGGGTGAGCAGAGAGGTTATGTGATACACCAAAATTACATATTATAAAAACCAATAATAAACTAAGAGGCTACTGCATGTGTTTGTTGTTTTAAAATAAGGTAAAACGCATGTGATATGTCATGGAGATAATCATACATTCTATTGCATCTACAACCTACTGAAAAACAAAATGCCCGCACTTTACAATGTAGAAAAATTGAGAAATTTCCTGCTATATACACTTCCAGTAACATTAAGTTCTGGCGTGCCAACGAGCTGTACCGATGCCAGCCGCAGCCTAGAAAACTCCACCCGCTCTCCGCGCTAATTCGCTTTGGACCACGGGAGTTGTATTTCTTTAGCCAACCCCTCTCCCCTTCAGTCGTGGGGCAGAGACGACAAGTAAAAACTACATCGTCCACGTCCACCTGGAGCGGGGGGAGGGGGGGTCTGGGGCTCGAGTCTGTGACTCGAGTGACGTCACCCGGTTGGTTGCTCGAAAGCTTTCTTGTGTTCTGGCTGAAGTACTTTCTCTGTAGCGCAGTCAGTGCAACCAGCGATCGGGGGGCTACTGTCATGATGGTGAGCCTTATATGGGATGGACCCTAGAGCTGCGTGGCTCTCTGACATACACAAATACAATGTGAAGACTTGAGCCGGGCGCACTCTGCTTTATCAGCAGCCTCGCGTTTATTATATTACTGTACAACAGAATAAAACCAGCCTTTGATTGCACAACAGCCTCCCCCAACTCAGCACATAGGGTGCCGTTAAAAAAAACGGAGCAGACGGAGGGCAAGGAAGAAGAAGAAGCATGAAGCGGAGAAAGATCGCTGTAGCAGCTGGGTTTTGCTTTTCCTTTTTTCTGGGCACTTTGATGAATCTGTTGTTCATCCCCGGGTTTGAACACCACCAGAGCAACCGAGTGCATCGCTCCGACCAGGAGGAAGAGCATGCAGACCATCTGCAGCCGCGAGCCGCGGAGAGGCGCGTTCACAGGGACTCTGTGAGCGCAGAGCCCCGCAGCAGCCACCCAGACCTGGCGCGGCAGATCCACGAGAGGTACAATGAGGTGGTCCGATACCGCCAGCACCGAGCCCCCTGGTCAGAGACAGGGAACCCGCTTCGCCCGCTGGAGAGAAGAAGGCTAATGGACCTTGCCCAGCGCGGCTCATCGGAGCAACTCAAAGCAGCAGAAAAGATGAACAGCAGACCCGTGGATTTTAACCACGGATCCTCCTTCTCACCCCTACCCGCCAAAGCAAAGCTCGACTTTGATATAAACCTGAATAGAAATATGCACAATCCGTCGCTGATGGGCTGCAGCGATATAGACAACGTAACGAACGTGCAGTACCTGGGGTCAGGCTACACCAAGGCGGTGTATAAGGCGGATATCAACGAAACCTTCTCCGTGGCTTTAAAATCAGTGGATTTCGGTGGGCACGACATGGAAAACTGTGTCAAGAAGTACGCCTCGCCTGAAGCCTGCTACAGACTGGCGTCCTACAAGATTGTGAAGGAGATGACACTTCTTCAGCGACTGCAGCACCCACACATTTTAAAGGTAATATAACAGGTCGCGCGGCTGGGTTTATGTCTTGCATGACCGTCGAAAGCGCGTGAATGCGGGTTGCCGTGGAGCACTTCCATTTCCCTGTACGGGTCTCTAATTTAATGGTTTATGACGGGAGAGATATTTCAGCCCTAACAACGTCATGTTGTTTAATGGAAAGCATTGTTAGTCTGTAGTCAATTGCCGCAGGTCCCACACGGCTGGTCCATTATATATGTTCTTTATTACAAACAGACATTGATTTAATTAAATTAGTTGAAACATCAGTGACATCGTTGGTTATTACAGCGTTATGTGGCGATCAGTCCAGGAATTGGTTTTAATAGGACTATTACCAAGCTATTACATACAGCGCAATTTCCAGTAATGCCTTCACCGAAAACAGACAGACACTACCACTGGAGTCCTATAGATTCATTCATCGTGGCTGCTTCGGGAGATTGTGTTAAACACATTCACGGTAGAGGCACCGGTCTTTGTTTGTGTGAGTAAACATCTGCTTTCCAGTCTTACTAGATCTACGATTCCAGCAGCAAGGTGTCTTTTGCCCTTATGTATTTATTAATATTTATGACAAACAGAAAACAAATCTCCCTTTTTTTTAAAAATGAGGAAGTCTCATGTAAAATAGGCCACGCGTTTTCTTCCATAATCCCACTTTCTAAGCAGTAGCTCGTGGATTGCAATGGAGCTACACGAGAAAAGAGCTCTCGTTTCATATTGGTATTGTGATCTGGACGTGTTAACAACACCACACATACAGTCTCCTGAAATCCATTATTAATAACGACAGAATGTAATAGGTATGTGTGTGGTTTATGAGGTTTGTCGGTGTGTGATACTCAAGCAGTTACACGCTGTAAAAAAAAAGAAAATAAGAAAAAGAAACATGCATCTTCTTCAAATACTTCTTAGTGTTTATAGCACTTGTTTGAGAATGCACAGGTGTTACCAAATTAAACTGAGCAGTGTGAAGTAGGTAGATACTGAAACGTCTTTGTATTCTGTTGCATTAGGTTTATTCATGTTGAATTGGGAAGCATGTTGGTGGCTCGCCTGTATTTCTGCAGGCAGACAGGCACCTCTTCAGTAATGATGAAGCCTCTCTTCCCTGCAACTCGAGTCGGCAGGCGGGACCGCGGAGCCCCAGGCAAGAGCAAGGGGACTTCTCTGCTGCGTCGTCTTTATTTGCTTTAGGGAAGCTATATAGCGGCCTGTGTCCTTGGGGAAATCACAATCACCTCCTGTAAACAACACGGAAAACACTTCCGAAATCCCGACTGACTTTATTTATTTTTTTGGTAATGCAATTAACACACAACGCACCGCTTTTTTCATTTGATCAGACGCAGTTCTGAAATCAGAAACAAATCAACATAGGCTATACTAACACTACTACTACTACTACTAATAATAATAATAATTCTTTAAATACTTTAAAACGTTAATAAACAAAACTGATCAAAGAAGGAATTTGTAAAGAAACTACTACTACGAGTAATAGTTAAGACAACATTATGGATTACGCGTTATGGAGCAGTTTGTGTTGTTTTCCACAATTGGAGAAAGGCGTCGAGACAAAACAATTATCTAAACAAATATTATTACATTAGTAGTCCCTATGTGGCTATCATTAACTTTAAAAAAAAAAAAAAATAAATAAATGAACAATTTA